>NW_027310063.1:0-261121 GCF_047496795.1 Chiloscyllium punctatum
TCTCTCGCCCTCTGTCTGTCCCCTCGCCCTCTGTTTAATTCTATTCTCTCTCCCTCACCCTATCTCTGTCACCCCTCTCTCTCTGTTTAATTCTATCCTCTCTCTTTCACCCTCTCTCTGTCCCCCCCCTCTCTCTGTTTAATTCTATCCTCTCTCTCTCTCTCTCTCTCTCTCACCCTCTCTCTGTCCCCCCTCTCTCTCTGTTTAATTCTATCCTCTCTCTCTCCCCCCCCTCTCTCTGTCCCCCTCGCTCTCTGTTTAATTCTATCCTCTCTCTCTTGCCCTCTCTCCATCCCCCCTCTCTCTCTGTTCAATTCTATCCACTCTCTCTCTCTCTCTCTCTCTCTCTCTCTCACCCGCTCTCTGTCCCCTCTCCCTCTCCGTTTCATTCTATCCTCTCTCTCTCTCACCCTCTCTCTGTCCCCCTCTCTATTTAATTCTATCCTCTCCATCACTCTCGCCCTCTCTCTGTCCCCCTCTCTCTCTGTTTAATTCTCTCCTCTCTCTCTCTCTCAGCCTCTCTCAGTCACCCCCTCTCTCTCTGTTCAATTCTATCCTCTCTCTCTCTCACCCTCTCTCTGTCCCCCTGTCCCTCTCGTTTTAATTCTATCCTCTCTCTCTCTCTCTCTCTCTGTCTCTCACACTCTCGCCCTCTGTCTGTCCCCCTCTCTCTCTCTCTGTTTAATTCTATCCTCTCTCTCTCTCGCCCTCTCTCTGTCCCCCCTCTCTCTCTGTTTAATTCTATCCTCTCTCTCTCTCGCCCTCTCTCTGTCCCCTCTCTCTCTCTGTTTAATTCTATCCTCTCTCTCTCTCTCACCCTCTCTCTGTCCCCCTTCTCTCTGTTTAATTCTGTCCTCTCTCTCTCTCTCTATCTCCTCTCTCTGTTTAATTCTATCCTCTCTCTCTCTCGCCCTCTCTCTGTCCCCTCTCTCTCTCTGTTTAATTCTATCCTCTCTTTCTCGCCCTCTTTTGTCCCCCCTCCCTCTCTCTTTTTAATTCTATCCTCTCTCTCTCTCGCCCTCTCTCTGTCCCCTCTCTCTCTCTGTTTAATTCTATCCTCTCTCTCTCTCGCCCCCTCTCACTCTCGCCCTCTCTCTGTCCCCCTCTCTCTCTGTTTAATTCTATCCTCTCTCTCTCACCCTCTCTCTGTCCTCTCTCTCTCTCTGTTCAATTCTATCCTCTCTCTCTCTGTCTCTCGCCCTCTCTTTGTCCTCCCTCCCTCTCTCTTTTTAATTCTATCCTCTCTCTCTCTCTCTCTCTCTAAATCCTCTCTCTGTTTAATTCTGTCCTCTCTCTCTCTCTCTCTCTCTCTCGTCCTCTCCCTGTCCCCGATGTCTCTGTATTTAATTCTATCCTCTCTCTCTCTCACCCCTCTCTCTGTCCCCTCTCTCTCTCTGTTTTATTCTATTTTCTCTCTCTCACCCTATCTCTGTCCCCCCTCTCTCCTCTGTTTAATTCTATCCTCTCTCTCTCTCGCCCTCTCTGTCCCCCCCAACTCTCTCTGTTTAATTCTGTCCTCTCTCTCTCTCACCCGCTCTCTGTCCCCCTCTCTCTCTGTTTAATTCTCTCCTCTCTCTTTCTCTCACCCTCTCTCTGTCCCCTCCCTCTCTCTGTTTTATTCTATTTTCTCTCTCTCACCCTATCTCTGTCCCCCCTCTCTCTGTTTAATTCTATCCTCTCTCTCTCTCTCGCCCTCTCTGTCCCCTCTTTCTCTCTGTTTAATTCTATTCTCTCTCTCTCTCGCCCTCTCTCTGTCCCCCTCTCTCTGTTTAATTCTATCCTCTCTCTCTCTCACCCTCTCTCTGTCCCCCCTCTCTCTGTTTAATTCTATCCTCTCTCTCTCTCTCGCCCTCTCTGTCCCCTCTCTCTCTCTGTTTAATTCTATTCTCTCTCCTCACCCTATCTCTGTGCCCCCTCTCTCTCTCTGTTTAATTCTCTCCCTCTCTCTCTCACCCTCTCTCTGTCCCCCTCTCCCTCTCCGTTTCATTCTATTCTCACTCTCTTGCTCTCTCTCTGTGCCCCCCTCTCTCTCTGTTTAATTCTATCCTCTCTCTCTCTCGCCCTCTCTCCGTCGCCCGTCTCTCTCTCTCTCTGTTTAATTCTATCCTCTCTCTCTGTCCCCTCTCTCTCTTTGTTTAATTCTATTCTCTCTCTCTCTCACCCTCTCTCTGACCCCTCTCTCTCTGTTTAATTCTATCCTCTCTCTCTCTCACCCTCTCTCTGACCCCTCTCTCTCTGTTTAATTATATCCTCTCTCTCTGTCTCAGCCTCTCTCTGTCCCCCCTCTTTCTCTCTGTTTAATTCTATCCGCTCTCACTCTCTCACCCTCTCTCTGTCCCCTCGGTCTCTGTTTAATTCTATCCTCTCTCTCTCTCACCCTCTCTCTGTCCCCCTCTCTGTTTGATTCTATACTCTCTCTCTCTCTCTCTCTCCTCCTCCCTCTGTCCCATATGTCTCTGTGTTTAATTCTATCCTCTCTGTCTCGCCTTCTCTCTGTCCCCTCTCTCTCTCTCTGTTTAATTCACTCCTCTCTCTCTCTCTCTCTCACCCTCTCTCTGTCCCCCCTCTCTCTCTCTGTTTAATTCTATCCTCTCTCTCTCTCACCCTCTCTCTGTCCCCCTCTCTCTCTGTTTAATTTTATCCTCTCTCTCTCTCGCCCTCTCTCTGTCCCCTCGCCCTCTGTTTAATTCTATTCTCTCTCCCTCACCCTATCTCTGTCACCCCTCTCTCTCTGTTTAATTCTATCCTCTCTCTTTCACCCTCTCTCTGTCCCCCCCCCTCTCTCTGTTTAATTCTATCCTCTCTCTCTCTCTCTCTCTCTCTCACCCTCTCTCTGTCCCCCCTCTCTCTCTGTTTAATTCTATCCTCTCTCTCTCCCCCCCCCTCTCTCTGTCCCCCTCGCTCTCTGTTTAATTCTATCCTCTCTCTCTTGCCCTCTCTCCGTCCCCCCTCTCTCTCTGTTCAATTCTATCCACTCTCTCTCTCTCTCTCTCTCTCTCTCACCCGCTCTCTGTCCCCTCTCCCTCTCCGTTTCATTCTATCCTCTCTCTCTCTCACCCTCTCTCTGTCCCCCCTCTCTATTTAATTCTATCCTCTCCATTACTCTCGCCCTCTCTCTGTCCCCCTCTCTCTCTGTTTAATTCTCTCCTCTCTCTCTCTCTCAGCCTCTCTCAGTCACCCCCTCTCTCTCTGTTCAATTCTATCCTCTCTCTCTCTCACCCTCTCTCTGTCCCCCTGTCCCTCTCGTTTTAATTCTATCCTCTCTCTCTCTCTCTCTCTCTCTGTCTCTCACACTCTCGCCCTCTGTCTGTCCCCCTCTCTCTCTCTCTGTTTAATTCTATCCTCTCTCTCTCTCGCCCTCTCTCTGTCCCCCCCTCTCTCTCTGTTTAATTCTATCCTCTCTCTCTCTCGCCCTCTCTCTGTCCCCTCTCTCTCTCTGTTTAATTCTATCCTCTCTCTCTCTCTCACCCTCTCTCTGTCCCCCTTCTCTCTGTTTAATTCTGTCCTCTCTCTCTCTCTCTATCTCCTCTCTCTGTTTAATTCTATCCTCTCTCTCTCTCGCCCTCTCTCTGTCCCCTCTCTCTCTCTGTTTAATTCTATCCTCTCTTTCTCGCCCTCTTTTGTCCCCCCTCCCTCTCTCTTTTTAATTCTATCCTCTCTCTCTCTCGCCCTCTCTCTGTCCCCTCTCTCTCTCTGTTTAATTCTATCCTCTCTCTCTCTCGCCCCCTCTCACTCTCGCCCTCTCTCTGTCCCCCTCTCTCTCTGTTTAATTCTATCCTCTCTCTCTCACCCTCTCTCTGTCCTCTCTCTCTCTCTGTTCAATTCTATCCTCTCTCTCTCTCTCTCTCGCCCTCTCTTTGTCCTCCCTCCCTCTCTCTTTTTAATTCTACCCTCTCTCTCTCTCTCTCTCTCTAAATCCTCTCTCTGTTTAATTCTGTCCTCTCTCTCTCTCTCTCTCTCTCTCTCGTCCTCTCCCTGTCCCCGATGTCTCTGTATTTAATTCTATCCTCTCTCTCTCTCACCCTCTCTCTGTCCCCTCTCTCTCTCTGTTTTATTCTATTTTCTCTCTCTCACCCTATCTCTGTCCCCCCTCTCTCCCTCTGTTTAATTCTATCCTCTCTCTCTCTCGCCCTCTCTGTCCCCCCCCAACTCTCTCTGTTTAATTCTGTCCTCTCTCTCTCTCACCCGCTCTCTGTCCCCCTCTCTCTCTGTTTAATTCTCTCCTCTCTCTTTCTCTCAGCCTCTCTCTGTCACCCCCTCTCTCTCTGTTCAATTCTATCCTCTCTCTCTCTCGCCCTCTCTCTGTCCCCTCTCTCTCTGTTTAATTCTATCCTCTCTCTCTCTCTCGCCCTCTCTCTGTCCCCCTCTCTCTATGTTTAATTCTCTCCTCTCTCTCTCACCCTCTCTCTGTCCCCTCTCTCTCTTTTTAATGCTATCCTCTCTCTCTCTCTATCTCCTCTCTCTGTTTAATTCTATCCTCTCTCTCTCTCGCCCCCTCTCACTCTCGCCCTCTCTCTGTCCCCCTCTCTCTCTGTTTAATTCTATCCTCTCTCTCCTGTCCTCTCTCTCTCTCTGTTCAATTCTATCCTCTCTCTCTCTCTCTCGCCCTCTCTTTGTCCCCCCCCCTCTCTCTTTTTAATTCTATCCTCTCTCTCTCTCTCTCTCTCTCTAAATTCTCTCTCTGTTTAATTCTGTCCTCTCTCTCTCTCTCTCTCTCTCGTCCTCTCCCTGTCCCCGATGTCTCTGTATTTAATTCTATCCTCTCTCTCTCTCACCCTCTCTCTGTCCCCTCTCTCTCTCTGTTTAATTCTATCCTCTCTCTCTCTCGCCCCCTCTCACTCTTGCCCTCTCTCTGTCCCCCTCTCTCTCTGTTTAATTCTATCCTCTCTCTCTCACCCTCTCTCTGTCCTCTCTCTCTCTCTGTTCAATTCTATCCTCTCTCTCTCTCTCTCTCGCCCTCTCTCTGTCCCCCCTCTCTCTCTGTTTAATTCTATCCTCTCTCTCTCCCCCTCTCTCTCTGTCCCCCCTGTCTCTCCCTGTTTAATACTATCCTCTCTCTCTCTCGCCCTCTCTCTGTTTAATTCTATCCTCTCTCTCTCTCTCTCTCTCTCTCACCCTCTCTCTGTCCCCACTCTCTCTGTTTAATTCTATCCTCTCTCTCTCTCTCTCACCCTCTCTCTGTCCCCACTCTCTCTGTTTAATTCTATCTTCTCTCTCTCTCGCCCTTTCTCTGTCCCTCCCCCTCTGTTTAATTCTATCCTCTCTCTCTCTCTCTCACACCCTGTATCTGTCGCCTCTCTCTCTCTGTTTAATTCTATCCTCTCTCTCTCTCGCCCTCTCTCTGTCCCCTCTCTCTCTATTTAATTCTATCCTCTCTCTCTCTCGCCCTCTCTCTGTGCCCCCTCTCTCTCTCTGTTTAATTCTCTCCTCTCTCTCTCACCCTCTCTCTGTCCCCACTCTCACTGTTTAATTCTATTTTCTCTCTCTCTCGCCCTCTCTCTGTCCCCTCTCTCTCTCTGTTTAATTCTATCCTCTCTCTCTCTCTGTTTAATTCTATCCTCTCTCTCTCTCGCCCCCTCTCACTCTCGCCCTCTCTCTGTCCCCCTCTCTCTCTGTTTAATTCTATCCTCTCTCTCTCACCCTCTCTCTGTCCTCTCTCTCTCTCTGTTCAATTCTATCCTCTCTCTCTCTCTCTCTCGCCCTCTCTTTGTCCCCCCTCCCTCTCTCTTTTTAATTCTATCCTCTCTCTCTCTCTCTCTCTCTAAATCCTCTCTCTGTCTAATTCTGTCCTCTCTCTATCTCTCTCTCTCTCTCTCTCGTCCTCTCCCTGTCCCCGATGTCTCTGTATTTAATTCTATCCTCTCACACTCTCGCCCTCTGTCTGTCCCCCTCTCTCTCTCTCTGTTTAATTCTATCCTCTCTCTCTCTCGCCCTCTCTCTGTCCCCCCTCTCTCTCTGTTTAATTCTATCCTCTCTCTCTCTCTCACCCTCTCTCTGTCCCCTCTCTCTCTGTTTAATTCTATCCTCTCTCTCTCTCTCTCACCCTCTTTCTGTCCCCCTTCACTCTGTTTAATTCTGTCCTCTCTCTCTCTCACCCTCTCTCTGTCCCCCCCTCTCTGTTTAATTCTATCCTCTCTCTCTCTCGCCCTCTCTCTGTCCCCCCTCTCTCTCTGTTTAATTCTAACCTCTCTCTCTCTCTCTCTCTCTCTCACCCTCTCTCTGTCCCACCTCTGTCTCTTTGTTTAATTCTGTTCTCTCTCTCACTCACCCGCTCTCTGTCCCCTCTCTTGCTGTTTTTAATTATGTCCTCACTCTCGCCCTCTCTCTGTCCCACCTCTATCTCTGTTTAATTCTATCCTCTCTCTCTCTCGCTATCTCTCTGTCCCCCCTCTCTCTGTTTAATTCTATCCCCCTCTCTCTGTCCCCTCTCTCTCTCTGTTTAATTCTATCCCCCCTCTCTCTCTCACACTCTCTTTGTCCCCCCCTTCTCTGTTTCATTCTATCCTCTCTCTCTCACCCTTTCTCTGTCCCCCCTCTCCCTGTTTAATTCTATCCCATCTCTCACTCTCACCCTCTCTCTGTCCCCCCTCTCTCTCTCTGTTTAATTCTATCAACTCTCTCTCTTGCCCTCTCTCTGTCCCCCCTCTCTCTCTGTTTAATTCTATCCGCTCTCTCTCTCACCCTCTCTCTGTCCCCTCTCTCTCTCTATTTAATTCTATCCTCTCTCTCTCTCACCCTCCCTCTGTCCCCTCTCCCTCTCTATTTAATTCTATCCTCTCTCTCTCTCGCTCTCTCTCTCCGTCCCCTCTCCCTCTCTCTCACCCTCTCTTTGTCCCCCTCTCTCTCTATTTAATTCTGTCCTCTCTCTCTCTCGCCCTCTCTCTGTCCCCTCTCTCTCTCTGTTTAATTCTATCCTCTCTCTCTCTCTCACACCCTCTCTCTGTCCCCCCTCTCTCTCTCTGTTTAATTCTATCCTCTCTCTCTCTCGCCCTCTCTCTGTCCCCTCTCTCTCTCTGTTTAATTCTATCCTCTCTCTCTCTCTCTCTCTCTCACACTCTCTCTGTCCCCCTTCTCTCTGTTTAATTCTAACCTCTCTCTCTCTCTCTCTATCTCTCTCTGTCCCCTCTCTCTCTTTGTTTAATTCTATTCTCTCTCTCACTCACCCTCTCTCTGTCCCCTTTCTCGCTCTTTTTAATTCTGTCCTCTCTCTCACCCTCTCTCAGTCCACCCTCTCTCTCTCTGTTTAATTCTATCCTCTCTCTCTCTCACCCGCTCTCTGTCCCCTCTCCCTCTCCGTTTCATTCTATCCTCTCTCTCTCTCTCTCGCCCTCTCTGTCCCCCCCATCTCTCTCTGTTTAATTCTCTCCTCTCTCTCTCTCACCCGCTCTCTGTCCCCTCTCCCTCTCCGTTTCATTCTATCCTCTCTCTCTCTCACCCTCTCTCTGTCCCCCTCTCTGTTTAATTCTATCCTCTCTCTCTCTCTCTCTCGTCCTCTCTCTGTCCCCTAGGTATCTCTGTTTAATTCTATCCCCTCTCTCTCTCTCTCTCAGCCTCTCTCTGTCACCCCCTCTCTCTCTGTTTAATTCTGTCCTCTCTCTCTCGCCCTCTCTCTGTCCCCCCTCTCTCCCTGTTTAATTCTATCCTCTCTCTCTCTCTCTCGCCCTCTCTCTGTTTAATTCTATCCTCTCTCTCTCTCTCTCGCCCTCTCTCTGTTTAATTCTATCCTCTCTCTCTCTCTCTCTCTCTCTCTCACCCTCTCTCTGTCCCCACTCTCTCTGTTTAATTCTATCCTCTCTCTCTCTCTCTCACCCTCTCTTTGTCCCCACTCTCTCTGTTTAATTCTATCTTCTCTCTCTCTCGCCCTTTCTCTGTCCCTCCCCCTCTGTTTAATTCTATCCTCTCTCTCTCTCTCTCACACCCTGTATCTGTCGCCTCTCTCTGTCTGTTTAATTCTATCCTCTCTCTCTCTCTCACCCTCTCTCTGTCCCCCTCTCCCTGTTTAATTCTATCCCATCTCTCTCTCTCACCCTCTCTCTGTCCCCCCTCTCTCTCTGTTTAATTCTATCCTCTCTCTCTCTCTCTCTCTCACCCTCTCTCTGATGCCTCTCTATCTCTGTTTAATTCTATCCTCTCTCTCTCTCTCTCTCTCTCTGTTTCATTCTATCCTCTCTCTCTCTAGCCCTCTCTCTGTCCCCTTGGTCTCTGTTTAATTCTATCCTCTCTCTCTCACCCTCTCTCTGTCCCCCCCCACTCTCTCTGTTTAATTCTATCCTCTCTCTCTCACCCTCTCTCTGTCCTCTCTCTCTCTGTTCAATTCTATCCTCTCTCTCTCTCTCTCTCGCCCTCTCTTTGTCCCCCCCTCCCTCTCTCTTTTTAATTCTATCCTCTCTCTCTCTCTCCTCTCTCTGTTTAATTCTGTCCTCTCTGTCTCTCTCTCTCTCTCGTCCTCTCCCTGTCCCCGATGTCTCCGTATTTAATTCTATCCTCTCTCTCTCACCCTCTCTCTGTCCCCTCTCTCTCTCTGTTTTGTTCTATTTTCTCTCTCTCACCCTCTCTCTGTCCCCCCCCCTCTCTCTCTGTTTAATTCTAACCTCTCTCTCTGTCCCCCCCTCTCTCTCTGTTTAATTCTATCCTCTCTCTCTCTCTCGCCCTCTCTCTACCTCCCCTCTCTCTCTCTGTTTAATTCTATCCTCTCTCTCTCACCCTCTCTCTGTCCCCCCTCTTTCTTTTTAATTCTATCCTCTCTCTCTCTCTCTCTCTCGCCCTCTCTCTATCTCCCCTCTCTCTGTGCAATTCTATCCACTCTCTCTCTCACCCTCTCTCTGTCACCCCTCTCTCTGTTTAATTCTATCCTCTCTCTCTCTCTCACCCTCTCTCAGTCCCCCCTCTCTCTCTGTTTAATTCTATCCTCTCTCTCTCTTGCCCTCTCTCCGTCGCCCGTCTCTCTCTCTCTGTTTAATTCTATCCTCTCTCTCTGTCCCCTCTCTCCCTGTTTAATTCTATCCTCTCTCTCTCTATCGCCCTCTCTCTATCTCCCCTCTCTCTCTGTTTAATTCTATCCTCTCTCTCTCTCTCACCCTCTATCTGTCGCCTCTCTCTCTCTGTTTAATTCTATCCTCTCTCTCTCACCCTCTCTCTGTCCCCTCTCTCTCTGTTTAATTCTATCCTCTCTCTCTCACCCTCTCTCTGTCCCCTCTCTCTCTGTTTAATTCTATCCTCTCTCTCTCTCTCTCTCACCCTCTCTCTGTTCCCCCTCTCTCTGTTTAATTCTATCCTCTCTCTCTCTCACACTCTCTCTGTCCCCCCTCTGTCTCTCTGTTTAATTCTATCCTCTCTCTCACTCGCCCTCTCTCTGTCCCCTCTCTGTCTTTGTTTAATTCTATCCTCTCTCTCTCTCACCCTCTCTCTGTCCTCTCTCTCTCTCTGTTCAATTCTATCCTCTCTCTCTCTCTCTTGCCCTCTCTCTGTCCCCTCTCTGTCTTTGTTTTTTCTATCCTCTCTCTCTCTCACGCTCTCTCTGTCCCCCCCCCCTCTCTGTTTAATTCTATCCTCTCTCTCTCTCTCTCTCGCCCTCTCTTTGTCCCCCCTCCCTCTCTCTTTTTAATTCTATCCTCTCTCTCTCTCTCTCAATCCTCTCTCTGTTTAATTCTGTCCTCTCTCTCTCTCTCTCTCTCTCTCTCGTCCTCTCCCTGTCCCCGATGTCTCTGTATTTAATTCTATCCTCTCTCTCTCACCCTCTCTCTGTCCCCTCTCTTTCTCTGTTTTATTTTATTTTCTCTCTCTCACCCTATCTCTGTCCCCCTTCTCTCTCTCTGTTTAATTCTATCCTCTCTCTCTCTCGCCCTCTCTGACCCCCTCTCTCTCTCTGTTTCATTCTAACCTCTCTCTCTCGCCCTCTCTCTGTCCCCCTTCTCTCTCTCTGTTTAATTCTATCCTCTCTCTCTCTCACACTCTCTCTGTCCCCCCTCTGTCTCTCTGTTTAATTCTATCCTCTCTCTCTCTCACCCTCTCTCTGTCCCCTCTCCCTCTCAGTTTCATTCTATCCTCTCTCTCTCTCACCCTCTCCCTGTCCCCCTCTCTGTTTAATTCTATCCTCTCTCTCTCTCTCTCTCTCTCTCGTCCTCTCTCTGTCCCATATGTCTCTGTGTTTAATTCTATCCTCTCTGTCTCGCCTTCTCTCTGTCCCCTCTCTCTCTCTCTGTTTAATTCTCTCCTCTCTCTCTCTCACCCTCTCTCTGTCCCCCCTCTCTCTCTCTGTTTAATTCTATCCTACCTCTCTCTCTCTCTCTCTCTCTGTCTCTCACTCTCTCACCCTCTCTCCCTCCCTCTGTCCCCCCCATCTCTCTCTGTTTAATTCTATCCTCTCTCTCTCTCGCCCTCTCTCTGTCCCCTCGCCCTCTGTTTAATTCTATCCTCTCTCTCTGTCCCCTCTCGCTCTTTGTTTAATTCTATTCTCTCTCTCTCTCTCACCCTCTCTCTGTCCCCCCTCTCTCTTTTTAATTCTATCCTCTCTCTCTCTCACCCTCTCTCTGTCACCCCTCTCTCTGTTTCATTCTATCCTCTCTGTCTCGTCCTCTCTCTGTCCCCTCTCTCTCTCTGTTTAATTCTCTCCTCTCTCTCTCTCTCTCAGCCTCTCTCTGTCCCCCCCTCTCTCTCTCTGTTCACTTCTATCCTCTCTCTCTCTCTCTCTCTCGCCCTCTCTCTGTGCCCCCCTCTCTCTCTCTGTTTAATTCTATCCTCTCTCTCTCTCTCTCTCTCTCTGTCTCTCACACTCTCGCCCTCTGCCTGTCCCCCCCTCTCTCTCTCTCTCTGTTTAATTCTATCCTCTCTCTCTCTCGCCCTCTCTCTGTCCCTCCTCTCTCTCTGTTTAATTCTATCCTCTCTCTCTCTCACCGTCTCTCTGTCCCCTCTCTGTCTTTGTTTAATTCTAACCTCTCTCTCTCTCTCTCACACCCTCTCTCTGTCGCCCCTCTTTCTCTGTTTAATTCTTTCCTCTCTCTCTCACCCTCTCTCTGTCCCCTCTCTCTATGTTTAATTCTATCCTCTCTCTCTCTCTTGCCCTCTCTCTGTCCCCTCTCTCTCTCTCTGATTAATTCTATCATCTCTCTCTCTCACCCTCTCTCTGTACCCTCTCTGTCTCTGTTTTATTCTATTCTCCTTCTCTCTCGCCCTCTCTCTGTCCCCTCTCTCTCTCTGTTTAATTCTATTCTCTCTCTCTTGCTCTCTCTCTGTGCCCCCCCTCTGTTTAATTCTATCCTCTCTTTCTCTCACCCTCTCTCCGTCTCCTCTCTCTCTGTTTAATTCTATCCTCTCTCTCTCTCTCACCCTCTCTCTGTCCCCCCACTCTCTCTGTTTAATTCTATCCTCTCTCTCTCTCGCCCTCTCTCCGTCGCCCGTCTCTCTCTCTCTGTTTAATTCTATCCTCTCTCTCTGTCCCCTCTCTCTCTTTGTTTAATTCTATTCTCTCTCTCTCTCGCCCTCTCTCTGTCCCCTCTCGCTCTCTGTTTAATTCTACCCTCTCTCTCTCTCTATCGCCCTCTCTCTATCTCCCCCCTCTCTCTGTTTAATTCTATCCTCTCTCTCTCTCACCCTCTCTCTGTCCCCTCTCTCTCTCTGTTTAATTCTACCCTCTCTCTCTCTCGCCCTCTATCTTTCTCCCCTCGCTCTCTCTGTTTAATTCTATCCTCTGTCTCTCTCACCCTCTCTCTGTCCCCCCTCTCTCTTTTTAATTCTATCCTCTCTCTCTCCCACCTTCTCTCTGTCCCCCCTCTCTCTCTCTTTTTAATTCTATCCTCTCTCTCTCTCGCCCTCTCTCTGTCACCCCTCTCTCTGTTTAATTTTATCCTCTCTCTCACTCACCCTCTCTCTGTCCCCTCGCTCTCTGTTTAATTCTATCCTCTCTCTCTCTCGCCCACTCTCTGTCCCCCTCGCTCTCTGTTTAATTCTATCCTCTCTCTCTCTCCCCCTCTCTCTGTCCCCTCTCTCTCTCTTTGTTTAATTCGATCCTGTCTCTCACTCACCCCTCTCTCTGACGCCTCTCTCTGTTTAATTCTTTCCTCTCTCTCTCACCCTCTCTCTGTCCGCGCCCCTCTCTCTGTTTAATTCTATCCACTCTCTCTCTCACCGTCTCTCTATCCCCTCTCTCTCTGTTTAATTCTCTCCTCTCTCTCTCTCAGCCTCTCTCTGTCACCCCCTCTCTCTCTGTTCAATTCTATCCTCTCTCTCTCTCTCTCGCCCTCTCTCTGTCCCCCCCCCCTCTCTCTCTGTTTAATTCTATCCTCTCTCTCTCTCTCTCACCCTCTCTCTGTTCCCCCTCTCTCTCTGTTTAATTCTATCCTCTCTCTCTCTCTCTCGCCCTCTCTTTGTCCTCCCTCCCTCTCTCTTTTTAATTCTATCCTCTCTCTCTCTCTCTCTCTCTCTCCTCTCTCTGTTTAATTCTGTCTTCTCTCTCTCTCTCTCTCTCTCTCTCTCTCTCACCCTCTATCTGTTCCCCCTCTCTCTCTCTGTTTAATTCTATTCTCTCTCTTTCACCCTATCTCTGTCACCCCCCTCTCTCTGTTTAATTCTATCCTCTCTCTCTCTCTCTCACCCTCTCTCTGTCCCCCCTCTCTCTCTTTGTTTAATTCTATTCTCTCTCACTCACCCGCTCTCTGTCCCCTCTCTCGCTCTCTTTAATTCTGTCCTCACTCTCGCCCTCTCTCTGTCCCACCTCTATCTCTGTTTAATTCTATCCTCTCTCTCTCTCGCTATCTCTCTGTCCCCCCCCTCTCTGTTTAATTCTATCCCCCCTCTCTCTCTCACACTCTCTTTGTCCCCCCTTCTCTGTTTCATTCTATCCTCTCTCTCTCACCCTTTCTCTGTCCCCCCTCTCCCTGTTTAATTCTATCCCATCTCTCTCTCTCACCCTCTCTCTGTCCCCCCCTCTCTCCCTGTTTAATTCTATCCTCTCTCTCTCTCTCGCCCTCTCTCTGTCCCCTCTCTCTCTATTTAATTCTATCCTCTCTCTCTCTCTCTCTCTTTATCTCCTCTCTCTGTTTAATTCTGACCCCTCTCTCTCTCTCTCTCGTCCTGTCCCTGTCCCCGATGTCTCTGTATTAAATCTCTCCTCTCTCTCTCACCCTCTCTCTGTCCCCTCTCTCTCTCTGTTTTATTGTATTCTCTCTCTCTCACCCTATCTCTGTCCTCCCTCTCTCTCTCTGTTTAATTCTAACCTCTCTCTCTCACCCTCTCTCTGTCTCCCCTCTCTCTCTGTTCAATTCTATCCTCTCTCTCTCTCTCTCTCACCCTCTCTCTGTCCCCTCTCTCTCTCTGTTTAATTCTAACCTCTCTCTCTCACCCTCTCTCTGTCTCCCCTCTCCCTCTCTGTTTCATTCTATCCTCTCTCTCTCTCTCTCTCTCGTCCTCTCTCTGTCCCATATGTCTCTGTGTTTAATTCTATCCTCTCTGTCTCGCCTTCTCTCTGTCCCCTCTCTCTCTCTCTGTTTAATTCTCTCCTCTCTCTCTCTCACCCTCTCTCTGTCCCCCCTCTCTCTCTCTGTTTAATTCTATCCTCTCTCTCTCTCTCTCTCTCTGTCTCTCACTCTCTCACCCTCTGTCTGTCCCCCCCTCTCTCTCTCTGTTTAATTCTATCCTCTCTCTCTCTTGCCCTCTCTCTGACCCCCTCTCTCTCTCTGTTTAATTCTATCCTCTCTCTCTCTCGCCCTCTCTCTGTCCCCTCTCTCTGTTTAATTCTATCCTCTCTCTCTCTCTCTCTCTCTCTCACCCTCTCTCTGTCCCCTCGCCCTCTGTTTAATTCTATCCTCTCTCTCTCTCTCGCCCTCTCTCTGTCCCCCCCCGTTTAATTGTATCCTCTCTCTCTCTCTCTCTCGCCCTCTCTCTGTCCCCACTCTCTCTGTTTAATTCTATCCTCTTTCTCTCTCACCCTCTCTCT
This sequence comes from Chiloscyllium punctatum, assembly GCF_047496795.1. NCBI lineage: Eukaryota > Metazoa > Chordata > Chondrichthyes > Orectolobiformes > Hemiscylliidae > Chiloscyllium > Chiloscyllium punctatum. Next base: position 13,931 of record NW_027310063.1, read on the forward strand.
GTTTAATTCTGTCCTCTCTCTCTCTCGCTCTCTCTTTGTCCCTCCCCCGTTTAATTCTATCCTCTCTCTCTCTCGCCCTCTCTCCGTCGCCCGTCTCTCTCTCTCTGTTTAATTCTATTCTCTCTCTCTCTCGCCCTCTCTCTGTCCCCTCTCTATCTGTTTAAATCTACCCTCTCTCTCTCTCTCTCTCGCCCTCTCTCTGTCTCCCCTTTCTCTCCCTGTTTAATTCTATCCTCTCTCTCACCCTCTCTCTGTCCCCTCTCTCTCTGTTTAATTCTATCCTCTCTCTCTCTCTCAGCCTCTCTCTGTCCCCCCATCTCTCTCTGTTCAATTCTATCCTCTCTCTCTCTCTCTCTCTGTGTCTCTCACTCTCGCCCTCTGTCTGTCCTCCTCTCTCACTCTCTGTTTAATTCTATCCTCTCTCTCTCTCTCCCCCTCTCTCTCTGTCCCCCCTCTCTCTCCCTGTTTAATTCTATCCTCTCTCTCTCTCGCCCTCTCTCTGTCCCCTCTCTCTGTTTAATTCTATCCTCTCTCTCTCTCTCTCTCTCTCTCGCTCACCCTCTCTCTGTCCCCACTCTCTCTGTTTAATTCTATCTTCTCTCTCTCTTGCCCTTTCTCTGTCCCTCCCCCTCTGTTTAATTCTATCCTCTCTCTCTCTCTCACCCTCTCTCTGTCCCCCCCTCTCTGTTTAATTCTATCCTCTCTCTCTCTCGCCCTCTCTCTGTCCCCTCTCTCTCTCTGTTTAATTCTATCCTCTCTCTCTCGCCCTCTCTCTGTCCCCTCTCTCTGTTTAATTCTATCCTCTCTCTCTCTCTCTGTCTCGCTCACCCTCTCTCTGTCCCCACTCTCTCTGTTTAATTCTATCTTCTCTCTCTCTTGCCCTTTCTCTGTCCCTCCCCCTCTGTTTAATTCTATCCTCTCTCTCTCTCTCACCCTCTCTCTTTCCCCTCTCTCTCTCTGTTTAATTCTATCCTCTCTCTCTCTCGCCCTCTCTCTGTCCCCTCTCTCTCTCTATTTAATTCTATCCTCTCTCTCTCTCGCCCTCTCTGTGTGCCCCCTCTCTCTCTCTGTTTAATTCTCTCCTCTCTCTTTCACCCTCTCTCTGTCCCCCCTCTCTGTCTGTTTAATTCTAACCTCTCTCTCTCTCTCTCACCCTCTCTCTGACCCCCTCTCTCTTTGTTTAATTCTATTCTCTCTCTCTCTTGCCCTCTCTCTGTCCCCTCTCTCCCTCTCTGTTTAATTCTATCCCCCCTCTCTCTCTCTCGCCCTCTCTGTGTGCCCCCTCTCTCTCTCTGTTTAATTCTATCCTCTCTCTCTCTCACCCTCTCTCAGTCCCCCCTCTCTCCCTGTTTAATTCTATCCTCTCTCTCTCTCGCCCTCTCTCCGTCGCCCGTCTCTCTCTCTCTGTTTAATTCTATCCTCTCTCTCTGTCCCCTCTCTCTCTTTGTTTAATTCTATCCTCTCTATCTCTCGCCCTCTCTCGTCCACCCTCTCTCTATTTAATTCTATCCTCTCTCTCTCTCGCCCTCTCTCTGTCCCCTCTCTCTGTTGAATTCTATCCTCTCTCTCTCTCTCTCTCTCTCTCGCTCACCCTCTCTCTGTCCCCACTCTCTCTGTTTAATTCTATCTTCTCTCTCTCTTGCCCTTTCTCTGTCCCTCCCCCTCTGTTTAATTCTATCCTCTCTCTCTCTCTCACCCTCTCTCTGTCCCCCCCTCTCTGTTTAATTCTATCCTCTCTCTCTCTCGCCCTCTCTCTGTCCCCTCTCTCTCTCTGTTTAATTCTATCCTCTCTCTCTCGCCCTCTCTCTGTCCCCTCTCTCTGTTTAATTCTATCCTCTCTCTCTCTCTCTGTCTCGCTCACCCTGTCTCTGTCCCCACTCTCTCTGTTTAATTCTATCTTCTCTCTCTCTTGCCCTTTCTCTGTCCCTCCCCCTCTGTTTAATTCTATCCTCTCTCTCTCTCTCACCCTCTCTCTGTCCCCTCTCTCTCTCTGTTTAATTCTATCCTCTCTCTCTCTCGCCCTCTCTCTGTCCCCTCTCTCTCTCTATTTAATTCTATCCTCTCTCTCTCTCGCCCTCTCTGTGTGCCCCCTCTCTCTCTCTGTTTAATTCTCTCCTCTCTCTTTCACCCTCTCTCTGTCCCCCCTCTCTGTCTGTTTAATTCTAACCTCTCTCTCTCTCTCTCACCCTCTCTCTGTCCCCCCTCTCTCTTTGTTTAATTCTATTCTCTCTCTCTCTTGCCCTCTCTCTGTCCCCTCTCTCTGTTTAATTCTATCCTCTCTCTCTCTCACCCTCTCTCAGTCCCCCCTCTCTCCCTGTTTAATTCTATCCTCTCTCTCTCTCGCCCTCTCTCCGTCGCCCATCTCTCTCTCTCTGTTTAATTCTATCCTCTCTCTCTGTCCCCTCTCTCTCTTTGTTTAATTCTATCCTCTCTATCTCTCGCCCTCTCTCGTCCACCCTCTCTCTATTTAATTCTATCCTCTCTCTCTCTCGCCCTCTCTGTGTGCCCCCTCTCTCTCTCTGTTTAATTCTCTCCTCTCTCTCTCACCCTCTCTCTGTCCCCTCTCTCTCTATTTAATTCTATCCTCTCTCTCTCACCCTCTCTCTGTCCCTTCTTTCTCTCTCGCCCTCCCTGTGTCCCGCCTCCCTCTCTCTTTTTAATTCTAACCTCTCTCTCTCTCTATCTCCATTCTCTGTTTAATTCTATCCTCTATCTCTCTCACCCTCTCTCTGTCCCCTATCTCTCTCTGTTCAATTCTATCCTCTCTCTCTCTCTCTCTCTCTCTCTCGCCCTCTCTTTGTCCCCCCTCTCTCTCTCTGTTTAATTCTATCCTCTCTCTCTCTCTCACTCTTTCTCTGTCCCCCCTCTCCCTGTTTAATTCTCTCCCATCTCTCTCTCTCACCCTCTCTCTGTTGCCTCTCCATCTCTGTTTAATTCTATTCTCTCTCTCTCTCTCTCTGTTTAATTCTATCCTCTCTCTCTTGCCCTCTCTCTGTCCCCCTCTGTCTCTCTGTTTAATTCTATCCTCTCTCTCTCTCTCTCTCTCTGTCTCTCACTCTCTCACCCTCTCTCTGTCCCCCCCATCTCTCTCTGTTTAATTCTATCCTCTCTCTCTCTCACCCTCTCTCTGTCCCCTCTCTCTCTCTGTTTAATTCTAACCTCTCTCTCTCACCCTCTCTCTGTCCCCCCTCTCTCTCTCTGTTTAATTCTATCCTCTCTCTCTCTCACCCTCTCTCTGTCCCCCTCTCTGTTTAATTCTATCCTCTCTCACTCTCTCTCTCTCTCTCTCGTCCTCTCTCTGTCCCATATGTCTCTGTGTTTAATTCTATCCTCTCTGTCTCGCCTTCTCTCTGCCCCCTCTCTCTCTGTTTAATTCTCTCCTCTCTCTCTCTCACCCTCTCTCTGTCCCCCCTCTCTCTCTCTGTTTAATTCTATCCTCTCTCTCTCTCTCTCTCTCTCTCTGTCTCTCACTCTCTCGCCCTCTCTCTGTCCCCCCCATCTCTCTGTTTAATTCTATCCTCTCTCTCTCTCTGTCCCCCCTCTCTCTCTGTTTAATACTATCCTCTCTCTCTCTTGCCCGCTCTCTGTCCCCCCCTATCTCTCTCTGTTTAATTCTATCCTCTCTCTCACTCGCCCTCTCTCTGTCCCCCTATAAATCTCTGTTTAATTCTATCCCCTCTCTCTCTCACCGTCTCTCTGTCCCCTCTCTGTCTTTGTTTAATTCTATCCTCTCTCTCTCTCACCCTCTCTCTGTCCTCTCTCTCTCTTTGTTCAATTCTATCCTCTCTCTCTCTCTCTCGCCCTCTCTTTGTCCCCCCTCCCTCTCTCTTTTTAATTCTATCCTCTCTCTCTCTCTCTCTCTCTCTCTCTCTCTCTCAATCCTCTCTCTGTTTAATTCTGTCCTCTCTCTCTCTCTCTCTCTCGTCCTCTCTCTGTCCCATATGTCTCTGTGTTTAATTCTATCCTCTCTGTCTCGCCTTCTCTCTGTCCCCTCTCTCTCTCTCTGTTTAATTCTCTCCTCTCTCTCTCTCACCCTCTCTCTGTCCCCCCTCTCTCTCTGTTTAATTCTATCCTCTCTCTCTCTCTCTGTCTCTGTCTCTCACTCTCTCACCCTCTCTCTGTCCCCCCCATCTCTCTCTGTTTAATTCTATCCTCTCTCTCTCTCACCCTCTCTCTGTCCCCCTCTCTCTCTGGTTAATTCTATCCTCTCTCTCTCTCGCCCTCTCTCTGTCCCCTCGCCCTCTGTTTAATTCTATCCTCTCTCTCTGTCCCCTCTCTCTCTTTGTTTAATTCTATTCTCTCTCTCTCTCTTGCCCTCTCTTTGTCCCCTCTCTCTCTGTTTAATTCCACCCTCTCTCTCTCTCGCCCTCTCTCTATCTCCCCTCTCTCTCTCTGTTTAATTCTATCCTCTCTCTCTCTCACCCTCTCTCTGTTCCCCCTCTCTCTTTTTAATTCTATCCTCTCTCTCTCTCACCCTCTCTCTGTCACCCCTCTCTCTGTTTCATTCTATCCTCTCTGTCTTGCCTTCTCTCTGTCCCCTCTCTCTCTCTGTTTAATTCTCTCCTCTCTCTCTCTCAGCCTCTCTCTGTCCCCCCCTCTCTCTCTGTTCAATTCTATCCTCTCTCTCTCTCACCCTCTCTCTGTCCCCCTTCTCTCTCTCTGTTTAATTCTATCCTCTCTTTCAGCCTCTCTCTGTCCCCCCTCTTTCTCTCTGTTTAATTCTATCCCCTCTCTCTCTCTCACCCTCTCTCTGTCTCCCTCTCTCTCTCTCTGTTTAATTCTATCCTCTCTCTCTCACCCTCTCTCTGTCCCCTCTCTCTCTGTTTAATTCTATCCTCTCTCTCTCTTCACCCTCTGTCAGTACCACCTCTCTCTCTGTTTAATTCTATCCTCTCTCTCTCTCTCACCCTCTCTCTGTCGACTCTCTATCTCTGTTTAATTCTATCCTCTCTCTCTCTCTCTCACCCTCTGTCTGTACCACCTCTCTCTCTGTTTAATCCTGTCCTCACTCTCGCCCTCTCTCTGTCCCACCTCTATCTCTGTTTAATTCTATCCTCTGTCTCTCTCTGTTTAATTCTATCAACTCTCTCTCTTGCCCTCTCTCTGTCCCCCCTCTCTCTCTGTTTAATTCTATTCTCTCTCTCTCTCGCCCTCTCTCTCTGTCCCCTCCCTCTCTGTTTAATTCTCTCCTCTCTCTCTCTCACCCTCTCTCTGTCCCCTCTCTCTCTCTGTTTAATTCTATCCTCTCTCTCTCTCGCCCTCTCTCTCTCTCGCCCTCTCTCTGTCCCCCCTCTCTCTCTGTTTAATTCTATCCTCTCTCTCTCTCGCCTTCTCTCCGTCGCCCGTCTCTCTCTCTCGCTGTTTAATTCTATCCTCTCTCTCTCTCGCCCTCTCTCTCTCTCGCCCTCTCTCTGTCCCCCCTCTCTCTCTGTTTAATTCTATTCTCTCTCTCTCTCGCCCTCTCTCTCTGTCCCCTCCCTCTCTGTTTAATTCTCTCCTCTCTCTCTCTCACCCTCTCTCTGTCCCCTCTCTCTCTCTGTTTAATTCTATCCTCTCTCTGTCTCGCCCCCTCTCTGTCCCCCTCTCTCTCTCTGTTTAATTCTCTCCTCTCTCTCTCTCAGCCTCTCTCAGTCCCCCCCTCTCTCTCTGTTCAATTCTATCCTCTCTTTCTCTCACCCTCTCTCCGTCTCCTCTCTGTCTGTTTAATTCTATCCCCTCTCTCTCTCTCTCTCACCCTCTCTCTGTCCCTCCTCTCTCTCTGTTTAATTCTATCCTCTCTCTCTCTCGTCCTCTCTCCGTCGCCCGTCTCTCTCTCTCTGTTTAATTCTATCCTCTCTCTCTGTCCCCTCTTTCTCTTTGTTTAATTCTATTCTCTCTCTCTCTCGCCCTCTCTCTGTCCCCTCTCGCTCTCTGTTTAATTCTACCCTCTCTCTCTCTCTATCGCCCTCTCTCTATCTCCCCTCTCTCTCTCTGTTTAATTCTATCCTCTCTCTCTGTCTCAGCCTCTCTCTGTCCCCCCTCTTTCTCTCTGTTTAATTCTATCCCCTCTCTCTCTCTCACCCTCTCTCTGTCTCCCTCTCTCTCTCTCTGTTTAATTCTATCCTCTCTCTCTCACCCTCTCTCTGTCCCCTCTCTCTCTGTTTAATTCTATCCTCTCTCTCTCTCACCCTCTCTCTGTCCCCCCACTCTCTCTGTTTAATTCTATCCTCTCTCTCTCTCGCCCTCTCTCCGTCGCCCGTCTCTCTCTCTCTGTTTAATTCTATCCTCTCTCTCTGTCCCCTCTCTCTCTTTGTTTAATTCTATTCTCTCTCTCTCTCGCCCTCTCTCTGTCCCCTCTCGCTCTCTGTTTAATTCTACCCTCTCTCTCTCTCTATCGCCCTCTCTCTGTTTAATTCTATCCTCTCTCTCTCTCACCCTCTCTCTGTCCCCTCTCTCTCTCTGTTTAATTCTACCCTCTCTCTCTCTCGCCCTCTATCTTTCTCCCCTCGCTCTCTCTGTTTAATTCTATCCTCTGTCTCTCTCACCCTCTCTCTGTCCCCCCTCTCTCTCTCTTTTTAATTCTATCCTCTCTCTCTCTCGCCCTCTCTCTGTCACCCCTCTCTCTGTTTAATTTTATCCTCTCTCTCACTCACCCTCTCTCTGTCCCCTCGCTCTCTGTTTAATTCTATCCTCTCTCTCTCGCCCACTCTCTGTCCCCTCGCTCTCTGTTTAATTCTATCCTCTCTCTCTCTCTCTCTCTCTCTCTCGCCCTCTCTTTGTCCCCCCTCTCTCTCTCTGTTTAATTCTATCCTCTCTCTCTCTCTCACTCTTTCTCTGTCCCCCCTCTCCCTGTTTAATTCTCTCCCATCTCTCTCTCTCACCCTCTCTCTGTTGCCTCTCCATCTCTGTTTAATTCTATTCTCTCTCTCTCTCTCTCTGTTTAATTCTATCCTCTCTCTCTTGCCCTCTCTCTGTCCCCCTCTGTCTCTCTGTTTAATTCTATCCTCTCTCTCTCTCTCTCTCTCTGTCTCTCACTCTCTCACCCTCTCTCTGTCCCCCCCATCTCTCTCTGTTTAATTCTATCCTCTCTCTCTCTCACCCTCTCTCTGTCCCCTCTCTCTCTCTGTTTAATTCTAACCTCTCTCTCTCACCCTCTCTCTGTCCCCCCTCTCTCTCTCTGTTTAATTCTATCCTCTCTCTCTCTCACCCTCTCTCTGTCCCCCTCTCTGTTTAATTCTATCCTCTCTCACTCTCTCTCTCTCTCTCTCGTCCTCTCTCTGTCCCATATGTCTCTGTGTTTAATTCTATCCTCTCTGTCTCGCCTTCTCTCTGCCCCCTCTCTCTCTGTTTAATTCTCTCCTCTCTCTCTCTCACCCTCTCTCTGTCCCCCCTCTCTCTCTCTGTTTAATTCTATCCTCTCTCTCTCTCTCTCTCTCTCTCTGTCTCTCACTCTCTCGCCCTCTCTCTGTCCCCCCCATCTCTCTGTTTAATTCTATCCTCTCTCTCTCTCTGTCCCCCCTCTCTCTCTGTTTAATACTATCCTCTCTCTCTCTTGCCCGCTCTCTGTCCCCCCTATCTCTCTCTGTTTAATTCTATCCTCTCTCTCACTCGCCCTCTCTCTGTCCCCCTATAAATCTCTGTTTAATTCTATCCCCTCTCTCTCTCACCGTCTCTCTGTCCCCTCTCTGTCTTTGTTTAATTCTATCCTCTCTCTCTCTCACCCTCTCTCTGTCCTCTCTCTCTCTTTGTTCAATTCTATCCTCTCTCTCTCTCTCTCGCCCTCTCTTTGTCCCCCCTCCCTCTCTCTTTTTAATTCTATCCTCTCTCTCTCTCTCTCTCTCTCTCTCTCTCTCTCAATCCTCTCTCTGTTTAATTCTGTCCTCTCTCTCTCTCTCTCTCTCGTCCTCTCTCTGTCCCATATGTCTCTGTGTTTAATTCTATCCTCTCTGTCTCGCCTTCTCTCTGTCCCCTCTCTCTCTCTCTGTTTAATTCTCTCCTCTCTCTCTCTCACCCTCTCTCTGTCCCCCCTCTCTCTCTGTTTAATTCTATCCTCTCTCTCTCTCTCTGTCTCTGTCTCTCACTCTCTCACCCTCTCTCTGTCCCCCCCATCTCTCTCTGTTTAATTCTATCCTCTCTCTCTCTCACCCTCTCTCTGTCCCCCTCTCTCTCTGGTTAATTCTATCCTCTCTCTCTCTCGCCCTCTCTCTGTCCCCTCGCCCTCTGTTTAATTCTATCCTCTCTCTCTGTCCCCTCTCTCTCTTTGTTTAATTCTATTCTCTCTCTCTCTCTTGCCCTCTCTTTGTCCCCTCTCTCTCTGTTTAATTCCACCCTCTCTCTCTCTCGCCCTCTCTCTATCTCCCCTCTCTCTCTCTGTTTAATTCTATCCTCTCTCTCTCTCACCCTCTCTCTGTTCCCCCTCTCTCTTTTTAATTCTATCCTCTCTCTCTCTCACCCTCTCTCTGTCACCCCTCTCTCTGTTTCATTCTATCCTCTCTGTCTTGCCTTCTCTCTGTCCCCTCTCTCTCTCTGTTTAATTCTCTCCTCTCTCTCTCTCAGCCTCTCTCTGTCCCCCCCTCTCTCTCTGTTCAATTCTATCCTCTCTCTCTCTCACCCTCTCTCTGTCCCCCTTCTCTCTCTCTGTTTAATTCTATCCTCTCTTTCAGCCTCTCTCTGTCCCCCCTCTTTCTCTCTGTTTAATTCTATCCCCTCTCTCTCTCTCACCCTCTCTCTGTCTCCCTCTCTCTCTCTCTGTTTAATTCTATCCTCTCTCTCTCACCCTCTCTCTGTCCCCTCTCTCTCTGTTTAATTCTATCCTCTCTCTCTCTTCACCCTCTGTCAGTACCACCTCTCTCTCTGTTTAATTCTATCCTCTCTCTCTCTCTCACCCTCTCTCTGTCGACTCTCTATCTCTGTTTAATTCTATCCTCTCTCTCTCTCTCTCACCCTCTGTCTGTACCACCTCTCTCTCTGTTTAATCCTGTCCTCACTCTCGCCCTCTCTCTGTCCCACCTCTATCTCTGTTTAATTCTATCCTCTGTCTCTCTCTGTTTAATTCTATCAACTCTCTCTCTTGCCCTCTCTCTGTCCCCCCTCTCTCTCTGTTTAATTCTATTCTCTCTCTCTCTCGCCCTCTCTCTCTGTCCCCTCCCTCTCTGTTTAATTCTCTCCTCTCTCTCTCTCACCCTCTCTCTGTCCCCTCTCTCTCTCTGTTTAATTCTATCCTCTCTCTCTCTCGCCCTCTCTCTCTCTCGCCCTCTCTCTGTCCCCCCTCTCTCTCTGTTTAATTCTATCCTCTCTCTCTCTCGCCTTCTCTCCGTCGCCCGTCTCTCTCTCTCGCTGTTTAATTCTATCCTCTCTCTCTCTCGCCCTCTCTCTCTCTCGCCCTCTCTCTGTCCCCCCTCTCTCTCTGTTTAATTCTATTCTCTCTCTCTCTCGCCCTCTCTCTCTGTCCCCTCCCTCTCTGTTTAATTCTCTCCTCTCTCTCTCTCACCCTCTCTCTGTCCCCTCTCTCTCTCTGTTTAATTCTATCCTCTCTCTGTCTCGCCCCCTCTCTGTCCCCCTCTCTCTCTCTGTTTAATTCTCTCCTCTCTCTCTCTCAGCCTCTCTCAGTCCCCCCCTCTCTCTCTGTTCAATTCTATCCTCTCTTTCTCTCACCCTCTCTCCGTCTCCTCTCTGTCTGTTTAATTCTATCCCCTCTCTCTCTCTCTCTCACCCTCTCTCTGTCCCTCCTCTCTCTCTGTTTAATTCTATCCTCTCTCTCTCTCGTCCTCTCTCCGTCGCCCGTCTCTCTCTCTCTGTTTAATTCTATCCTCTCTCTCTGTCCCCTCTTTCTCTTTGTTTAATTCTATTCTCTCTCTCTCTCGCCCTCTCTCTGTCCCCTCTCGCTCTCTGTTTAATTCTACCCTCTCTCTCTCTCTATCGCCCTCTCTCTATCTCCCCTCTCTCTCTCTGTTTAATTCTATCCTCTCTCTCTGTCTCAGCCTCTCTCTGTCCCCCCTCTTTCTCTCTGTTTAATTCTATCCCCTCTCTCTCTCTCACCCTCTCTCTGTCTCCCTCTCTCTCTCTCTGTTTAATTCTATCCTCTCTCTCTCACCCTCTCTCTGTCCCCTCTCTCTCTGTTTAATTCTATCCTCTCTCTCTCTCACCCTCTCTCTGTCCCCCCACTCTCTCTGTTTAATTCTATCCTCTCTCTCTCTCGCCCTCTCTCCGTCGCCCGTCTCTCTCTCTCTGTTTAATTCTATCCTCTCTCTCTGTCCCCTCTCTCTCTTTGTTTAATTCTATTCTCTCTCTCTCTCGCCCTCTCTCTGTCCCCTCTCGCTCTCTGTTTAATTCTACCCTCTCTCTCTCTCTATCGCCCTCTCTCTGTTTAATTCTATCCTCTCTCTCTCTCACCCTCTCTCTGTCCCCTCTCTCTCTCTGTTTAATTCTACCCTCTCTCTCTCTCGCCCTCTATCTTTCTCCCCTCGCTCTCTCTGTTTAATTCTATCCTCTGTCTCTCTCACCCTCTCTCTGTCCCCCCTCTCTCTCTCTTTTTAATTCTATCCTCTCTCTCTCTCGCCCTCTCTCTGTCACCCCTCTCTCTGTTTAATTTTATCCTCTCTCTCACTCACCCTCTCTCTGTCCCCTCGCTCTCTGTTTAATTCTATCCTCTCTCTCTCGCCCACTCTCTGTCCCCTCGCTCTCTGTTTAATTCTATCCTCTCTCTCTCTCCCCCTCTCTCTGTCCCCTCTCTCTCTCTTTGTTTAATTCGATCCTCTCTCTCACTCACCCTCTCTCTGACGCCTCTCTCTGTTTAATTCTTTCCTCTCTCTCTCACCCTCTCTCTGTCCGCGCCCCTCTCTCTGTTTAATTCTATCCACTCTCTCTCTCACCGTCTCTCTATCCCCTCTCTCTCTGTTTAATTCTCTCCTCTCTCTCTCTCAGCCTCTCTCTGTCACCCCCTCTCTCTCTGTTCAATTCTATCCTCTCTCTCTCTCTCTCGCCCTCTCTCTGTCCCCCCTCTCTCTCTGTTTAATTCTATCCTCTCTCTCTCTCTCTCACCCTCTCTCTGTTCCCCCTCTCTCTCTGCTTAATTCTATCCTCTCTCTCTCTCTCTCGCCCTCTCTTTGTCCTCCCTCCCTCTCTCTTTTTAATTCTATCCTCTCTCTCTCTCTCTCTTTCTCTCTCCTCTCTCTGTTTAATTCTGTCTTCTCTCTCTCTCTCTCTCTCTCTCTCTCACCCTCTATCTGTTCCCCCTCTCTCTCTCTGTTTAATTCTATTCTCTCTCTTTCACCCTATCTCTGTCACCCCCCTCTCTCTGTTTAATTCTATCCTCTCTCTCTCTCTCTCACCCTCTCTCTGTCCCCCCTCTCTCTCTTTGTTTAATTCTATTCTCTCTCACTCACCCGCTCTCTGTCCCCTCTCTCGCTCTCTTTAATTCTGTCCTCACTCTCGCCCTCTCTCTGTCCCACCTCTATCTCTGTTTAATTCTATCCTCTCTCTCTCTCGCTATCTCTCTGTCCCCCCCCTCTCTGTTTAATTCTATCCCCCCTCTCTCTCTCACACTCTCTTTGTCCCCCCTTCTCTGTTTCATTCTATCCTCTCTCTCTCACCCTTTCTCTGTCCCCCCTCTCCCTGTTTAATTCTATCCCATCTCTCTCTCTCACCCTCTCTCTGTCCCCCCCTCTCTCCCTGTTTAATTCTATCCTCTCTCTCTCTCTCGCCCTCTCTCTGTCCCCTCTCTCTCTATTTAATTCTATCCTCTCTCTCTCTCTCTCTCTTTATCTCCTCTCTCTGTTTAATTCTGACCCCTCTCTCTCTCTCTCTCGTCCTGTCCCTGTCCCCGATGTCTCTGTATTTAATTCTCTCCTCTCTCTCTCACCCTCTCTCTGTCCCCTCTCTCTCTCTGTTTTATTGTATTCTCTCTCTCTCACCCTATCTCTGTCCTCCCTCTCTCTCTCTGTTTAATTCTAACCTCTCTCTCTCACCCTCTCTCTGTCTCCCCTCTCTCTCTGTTCAATTCTATCCTCTCTCTCTCTCTCTCTCTCACCCTCTCTCTGTCCCCTCTCTCTCTCTGTTTAATTCTAACCTCTCTCTCTCACCCTCTCTCTGTCTCCCCTCTCCCTCTCTGTTTCATTCTATCCTCTCTCTCTCTCTCTCTCTCGTCCTCTCTCTGTCCCATATGTCTCTGTGTTTAATTCTATCCTCTCTGTCTCGCCTTCTCTCTGTCCCCTCTCTCTCTCTCTGTTTAATTCTCTCCTCTCTCTCTCTCACCCTCTCTCTGTCCCCCCTCTCTCTCTCTGTTTAATTCTATCCTCTCTCTCTCTCTCTCTCTGTCTCTCACTCTCTCGCCCTCTGTCTGTCCCCCCCTCTCTCTCTCTGTTTAATTCTATCCTCTCTCTCTCTTGCCCTCTCTCTGACCCCCTCTCTCTCTCTGTTTAATTCTATCCTCTCTCTCTCTCGCCCTCTCTCTGTCCCCTCTCTCTGTTTAATTCTATCCTCTCTCTCTCTCTCTCTCTCACCCTCTCTCTGTCCCCTCGCCCTCTGTTTAATTCTATCCTCTCTCTCTCTCTCGCCCTCTCTCTGTCCCCCCCCGTTTAATTGTATCCTCTCTCTCTCGCCCTCTCTCTGTCCCCACTCTCTCTGTTTAATTCTATCCTCTTTCTCTCTCACCCTCTCTCTGTTTAATTCTGTCCTCTCTCTCTCTCGCTCTCTCTTTGTCCCTCCCCCGTTTAATTCTATCCTCTCTCTCTCTCGCCCTCTCTCCGTCGCCCGTCTCTCTCTCTCTGTTTAATTCTATTCTCTCTCTCTCTCGCCCTCTCTCTGTCCCCTCTCTATCTGTTTAAATCTACCCTCTCTCTCTCTCTCTCTCGCCCTCTCTCTGTCTCCCCTCTCTCTCCCTGTTTAATTCTATCCTCTCTCTCACCCTCTCTCTGTCCCCTCTCTCTCTGTTTAATTCTATCCTCTCTCTCTCTCTCAGCCTCTCTCTGTCCCCCCATCTCTCTCTGTTCAATTCTATCCTCTCTCTCTCTCTCTCTCTGTGTCTCTCACTCTCGCCCTCTGTCTGTCCTCCTCTCTCACTCTCTGTTTAATTCTATCCTCTCTCTCTCTCTCCCCCTCTCTCTCTGTCCCCCCTCTCTCTCCCTGTTTAATTCTATCCTCTCTCTCTCTCGCCCTCTCTCTGTCCCCTCTCTCTGTTTAATTCTATCCTCTCTCTCTCTCTCTCTCTCTCTCGCTCACCCTCTCTCTGTCCCCACTCTCTCTGTTTAATTCTATCTTCTCTCTCTCTTGCCCTTTCTCTGTCCCTCCCCCTCTGTTTAATTCTATCCTCTCTCTCTCTCTCACCCTCTCTCTGTCCCCCCCTCTCTGTTTAATTCTATCCTCTCTCTCTCTCGCCCTCTCTCTGTCCCCTCTCTCTCTCTATTTAATTCTATCCTCTCTCTCTCTCGCCCTCTCTGTGTGCCCCCTCTCTCTCTCTGTTTAATTCTCTCCTCTCTCTTTCACCCTCTCTCTGTCCCCCCTCTCTGTCTGTTTAATTCTAACCTCTCTCTCTCTCTCTCACCCTCTCTCTGTCCCCCCTCTCTCTTTGTTTAATTCTATTCTCTCTCTCTCTTGCCCTCTCTCTGTCCCCTCTCTCCCTCTCTGTTTAATTCTATCCCCCCTCTCTCTCTCTCGCCCTCTCTGTGTGCCCCCTCTCTCTCTCTGTTTAATTCTATCCTCTCTCTCTCTCACCCTCTCTCAGTCCCCCCTCTCTCCCTGTTTAATTCTATCCTCTCTCTCTCTCGCCCTCTCTCCGTCGCCCGTCTCTCTCTCTCTGTTTAATTCTATCCTCTCTCTCTGTCCCCTCTCTCTCTTTGTTTAATTCTATCCTCTCTATCTCTCGCCCTCTCTGTGTGCCCCCTCTCTCTCTCTGTTTAATTCTCTCCTCTCTCTCTCACCCTCTCTCTGTCCCCTCTCTCTCTATTTAATTCTATCCTCTCTCTCTCACCCTCTCTCTGTCCCTTCTTTCTCTCTCGCCCTCCCTGTGTCCCGCCTCCCTCTCTCTTTTTAATTCTAACCTCTCTCTCTCTCTATCTCCATTCTCTGTTTAATTCTATCCTCTCTCTCTCTCACCCTCTCTCTGTCCCCTATCTCTCTCTGTTCAATTCTATCCTCTCTCTCTCTCTCTCTCTCTCGCCCTCTCTTTGTCCCCCCTCTCTCTCTCTGTTTAATTCTATCCTCTCTCTCTCTCTCACTCTTTCTCTGTCCCCCCTCTCCCTGTTTAATTCTCTCGCATCTCTCTCTCTCACCCTCTCTCTGTTGCCTCTCCATCTCTGTTTAATTCTATCCTCTCTCTCTTGCCCTCTCTCTGTCCCCCTCTCTCTCTCTGTTTAATTCTGTCCTCTCTCTCTCTCACCCTCTCTCTGTCCCCCTCTGTCTCTCTGTTTAATTCTATCCTCTCTCTCTCTCTCTCTCTCTGTCTCTCACTCTCTCACCCTCTCTCTGTCCCCCCCATCTCTCTCTGTTTAATTCTATCCTCTCTCTCTCTTGCCCTCTCTCTGTCCCCCCTATCTCTCTCTGTTTAATTCTATCCTCTCTCTCTCTCACCCTCTCTCTGTCCTCTCTCTCTCTTTGTTCAATTCTATCCTCTCTCTCTCTCTCTCGCCCTCTCTTTGTCCCCACTCCCTCTCTCTTTTTAATTCTATCCTCTCTCTCTCTCTCTCTCAATCCTCTCTCTGTTTAATTCTGTCCTCTCTCTCTCTCTCTCTCTCTCTCTATCCTCTCTCTGTTTAATTCTGTCCTCTCTCTCTCTCTCTCTCTCGTCCTCTCCCTGTCCCCGATGTCTCTGTATTTAATTCTATTCTCTCTCTCTCACCCTCTCTCTGTCCCCTCTCTCTCTGTTTTATTCTATTTTCTCTCTCTCACCCTATCTCTGTCCCCCCCCTCTCTCTCTGTTTAATTCTATCCTCTCTCTCTCTCACCCTCTCTCTGTCCCCTCTCTCTCTCTGTTTAATTCTAACCTCTCTCTCTCACCCTCTCTCTGTCCCCCTCTCTGTTTAATTCTATCCTCTCTCACTCTCTCTCTCTCTCTCTCTCGTCCTCTCTCTGTCCCATATGTCTCTGTGTTTAATTCTATCCTCTCTGTCTCGCCTTCTCTCTGCCCCCTCTCTCTCTGTTTAATTCTCTCCTCTCTCTCTCTCACCCTCTCTCTGTCCCCCCTCTCTCTCTCTGTTTAATTCTATCCTCTCTCTCTCTCTCTCTCTCTCTCTGTCTCTCACTCTCTCACCCTCTCTCTGTCCCCCCCATCTCTCTGTTTAATTCTATCCTCTCTCTCTCTTGCCCTCTCTCTGTCCCCCCTATCTCTCTCTGTTTAATTCTATCCTCTCTCTCACTCGCCCTCTCTCTGTCCCCCTATAAATCTCTGTTTAATTCTATCCCCTCTCTCTCTCACCGTCTCTCTGTCCCCTCTCTGTCTTTGTTTAATTCTATCCTCTCTCTCTCTCACCCTCTCTCTGTCCTCTCTCTCTCTTTGTTCAATTCTATCCTCTCTCTCTCTCTCTCACCCTCTCTCTGTCCTCTCTCTCTCTTTTTAATTCTATCCTCTCTCTCTCTCTCTCTCTCTCTCAATCCTCTCTCTGTTTAATTCTGTCCTCTCTCTCTCTCTCTCTCTCGTCCTCTCTCTGTCCCATATGTCTCTGTGTTTAATTCTATCCTCTCTGTCTCGCCTTCTCTCTGTCCCCTCTCTCTCTCTCTGTTTAATTCTCTCCTCTCTCTCTCTCACCCTCTCTCTGTCCCCCCTCTCTCTCTGTTTAATTCTATCCTCTCTCTCTCTCTCTGTCTCTGTCTCTCACTCTCTCACCCTCTCTCTGTCCCCCCCATCTCTCTCTGTTTAATTCTATCCTCTCTCTCTCTCACCCTCTCTCTGTCCCCCTCTCTCTCTGGTTAATTCTATCCTCTCTCTCTCTCGCCCTCTCTCTGTCCCCTCGCCCTCTGTTTAATTCTATCCTCTCTCTCTGTCCCCTCTCTCTCTTTGTTTAATTCTATTCTCTCTCTCTCTCTTGCCCTCTCTCTGTCCCCTCTCTCTCTGTTTAATTCCACCCTCTCTCTCTCTCGCCCTCTCTCTATCTCCCCTCTCTCTCTCTGTTTAATTCTATCCTCTCTCTCTCTCACCCTCTCTCTGTTCCCCCTCTCTCTTTTTAATTCTATCCTCTCTCTCTCTCACCCTCTCTCTGTCACCCCTCTCTCTGTTTCATTCTATCCTCTCTGTCTTGCCTTCTCTCTGTCCCCTCTCTCTCTCTGTTTAATTCTCTCCTCTCTCTCTCTCAGCCTCTCTCTGTCCCCCCCTCTCTCTCTGTTCAATTCTATCCTCTCTCTCTCTCACCCTCTCTCTGTCCCCCTTCTCTCTCTCTGTTTAATTCTATCCTCTCTTTCAGCCTCTCTCTGTCCCCCCTCTTTCTCTCTGTTTAATTCTATCCCCTCTCTCTCTCTCACCCTCTCTCTGTCTCCCTCTCTCTCTCTCTGTTTAATTCTATCCTCTCTCTCTCACCCTCTCTCTGTCCCCTCTCTCTCTGTTTAATTCTATCCTCTCTCTCTCTTCACCCTCTGTCAGTACCACCTCTCTCTCTGTTTAATTCTATCCTCTCTCTCTCTCTCTCTCACCCTCTCTCTGTCGACTCTCTATCTCTGTTTAATTCTATCCTCTCTCTCTCTCTCTCACCCTCTGTCTGTACCACCTCTCTCTCTGTTTAATCCTGTCCTCACTCTCGCCCTCTCTCTGTCCCACCTCTATCTCTGTTTAATTCTATCCTCTGTCTCTCTCTGTTTAATTCTATCAACTCTCTCTCTTGCCCTCTCTCAGTCCCCCCTCTCTCTCTGTTTAATTCTATTCTCTCTCTCTCTCGCCCTCTCTCTCTGTCCCCTCCCTCTCTGTTTAATTCTCTCCTCTCTCTCTCTCACCCTCTCTCTGTCCCCTCTCTCTCTCTGTTTAATTCTATCCTCTCTCTCTCTCGCCCTCTCTCTGTCCCCCCTCTCTCTCTGTTTAATTCTATCCTCTCTCTCTCTCGCCCTCTCTCCGTCGCCCGTCTCTCTCTCGCTGTTTAATTCTATCCTCTCTCTTTCTCGCCCTCTCTCTCTCTCGCCCTCTCTCTGTCCCCCCTCTCTCTCTGTTTAATTCTATTCTCTCTCTCTCTCGCCCTCTCTCTCTGTCCCCTCCCTCTCTGTTTAATTCTCTCCTCTCTCTCTCTCACCCTCTCTCTGTCCCCTCTCTCTCTCTGTTTAATTCTATCCTCTCTCTCTCCCACCTTCTCTCTGTCCACCCTCTCTCTCTCTTTTTAATTCTATCCTCTCTCTCTCTCTCTCACCCTCTCTCTGTCACCCCTCTCTCTGTTTCATTCTATCCACTCTGTCTCGCCTTCTCTCTGTCCCCTCTCTCTCTCTGTTTAATTCTCTCCTCTCTCTCTCTCTCTCTCAGCCTCTCTCTGTCCCCCCTCTCTCTCTGTTCAATTCTATCCTCTCTCTCTCTCTCTCTCGCCCTCTCTCTGTCCCCCCTCTCTCTCTCTGTTTAATTCTATCCTCTCTCTCTCTCGCCCTCTCTCTGTCCCTCCTCTCTCTCTGTTTAATTCTATCCTCTCTCTCTCTCTCACTCTCTCTCTCTGTCCCTCCTCTCTCTCTGTTTAATTCTATCCTCTCTCTCTCTCTCACTCTCTCTCTCTGTCCCCCCTCTCTCTCTGTTTAATTCTATCCTCTCTCTCTCTCACTCTCTCTCTGTCCCCCCTCTCTCTCTGTTTAATTCCATCCTCTCTCTCTCGCCCTCTCTCTGTTTAATTCTATCCTCTCTCTCTCTCTCTCGCCCTTTCTCTGTCCCTCACCCTCTGTTTAATTCTATCCTCTCTCTCTCTCTCACCCTCTATCTGTCGTCTATCTCTCTCTGTTTAATTCTATCCTCTCTCTCTCACCCTCTCTCTATCCCCTCTCTCTCTGTTTAATTCTATCCTCTCTCTCTCTCTCTCTCTCACCCTCTCTCTGTCCCCCCTCTCTCTGTTTAATTCTATCCTCTCTCTCTCTTGCCCTCTCTCTGTCCCCCCTCTGTCTCTCTGTTTAATTCTACCCTCTCTCTCTCTCGCCCTCTCTCTTTCTCCCCTCGCTCTCTCTGTTTAATTCTATCCTCTCTCTCTCTCACCCTCTCTCTGTCCCCCCTCTCTCTTTTTAATTCTATCCTCTCTCTCTCCCAACTTCTCTCTGTCCCCCCTCTCTCTCTCTTTTTAATTCTATCCTCTCTCTCTCGCCCTCTCTCTGTCCCCTCTCTCTGTCCAATTCTATCCTCTCTCTCTCTCACCCTCTCTCTGTCACCCCTCTCTCTGTTTAATTCTATCCTCTCTCTCTCTCGCCCTCTCTCTGTCCCCTCGCTCTCTGTTTAATTCTAACCTCTCTCTCTCTCTCTCCCCCTCTCTCTGTCCCCTCTCTCTTTGTTTAATTCGATCCTCTCTCTCACTCACCCTCTCTCATACGCCTCTCTCTGTTTAATTCTCTCCTCTCTCTCTCTCTCTCTCTCAGCCTCTCTCTGTCCCCCCCTCTCTCTCTGTTCAATTCTATCCTCTCTCTCTCTCTCTCTCGCCCTCTCTCTGTCCCCCCTCTCTCTCTCTGTTTAATTCTATCCTCTCTCTCTCTCGCCCTCTCTCTGTCCCTCCTCTCTCTCTGTTTAATTCTATCCTCTCTCTCTCTCACTCTCTCTCTCTGTCCCCCCTCTCTCTCTGTTTAATTCCATCCTTTCTCTCTCTCGCCCTCTCTCTGTCCCCTCTCTCTGTTTAATTCTATCCTCTCTCTCTCTCTCGCCCTTTCTCTGTCCCTCCCCCTCTGTTTAATTCTATCCTCTCTCTCTCTCTCACCCTCTATCTGTCGTCTATCTCTCTCTGTTTAATTCTATCCTCTCTCTCTCACCCTCTCTCTGTCCCCTCTCTCTCTGTTTAATTCTATCCTCTCTCTCTCTCTCTCTCTCTCTCTCACCCTCTCTCTGTCCCACCTCTCTCTGTTTAATTCTATCCTCTCTCTCTCTCACACTCTCTCTGTCCCCCCTCTGTCTCTCTGTTTAATTCTATCCTCTCTCTCTCTCACCCTCTCTCTGTCCCCCCTCTCTCTCTGTTTAATTCTCCCCTCTCTCTCTCTCACCCTCTCTCTTTCTCCCCTCGCTCTCTCTGTTTAATTCTATCCTCTCTCTCTCTCACCCTCTCTCTGTCCCCCCTCTCTCTTTTTAATTCTATCCTCTCTCTCTCCCAACTTCTCTCTGTCCCCCCTCTCTCTCTCTTTTTAATTCTATCCTCTCTCTCTCACCCTCTCTCTGTCCCCTCTCTCTGTCCAATTCTATCCTCTCTCTCTCTCACCCTCTCTCTGTCACCCCTCTCTCTGTTTAATTCTATCCTCTCTCTCTCTCACCCTGTCTCTGTCCCCCTTCTCTCTCTCTGTTTAATTCTATCCTCTCTCTCTGTCTCAGCCTCTCTCTGTCCCCCTCTTTCTCTCTGTTTAATTCTATCCCCTCTCTCTCTCTCACCCTCTCTCTGTCTCCCTCTCTCTCTCTCTGTTTAATTCTATCCTCTCTCTCTCACCCTCTCTCTGTCCCCTCTCTCTCTGTTTAATTCTATCTTCTCTCTCTCTTCACCCTCTGTCTGTACCACCTCTCTCTCTGTTTAATTCTATCCTCTCTCTCTCTCTCTCTCACCCTCTCTCTGTCGACTCTCTATCTCTGTTTAATTCTATCCTCTCTCTCTCTCTCTCACCCTCTGTCTGTACCACCTCTCTCTCTGTTTAATCCTGTCCTCACTCTCGCCCTCTCTCTGTCCCACCTCGATCTCTGTTTAATTCTATCCTCTGTCTCTCTCTGTTTAATTCTATCAACTCTCTCTCTTGCCCTCTCTCAGTCCCCCCTCTCTCTCTGTTTAATTCTATTCTCTCTCTCTCTCGCCCTCTCTCTCTGTCCCCTCCCTCTCTGTTTAATTCTCTCCTCTCTCTCTCTCACCCTCTCTCTGTCCCCTCTCTCTCTCTGTTTAATTCTATCCTCTCTCTGTCTCGCCCCCTCTCTGTCCCCCTCTCTCTCTCTGTTTAATTCTATCCTCTCTCTCTCTCGCCCTCTCTCTGTCCCCCCTCTCTCTCTGGTTAATTCTATCCTCTCTCTCTCTCGCCCTCTCTCTGTCCCCCCTCTCTCTCTGTTTAATTCTATCCTCTCTCTCTCTCGCCCTCTTTCCGTCGCCCGTCTCTCTCTCGCTGTTTAATTCTATCCTCTCTCTCTGTCCCCTCTCTCTCTTTGTTTAATTCTATTCTCTCTCTCTCTCGCCCTCTCTCTCTGTCCCCTCCCTCTCTGTTTAATTCTCTCCTCTCTCTCTCTCACCCTCTCTCTGTCCCCTCTCTCTCTCTGTTTAATTCTATCCTCTCTCTGTCTCGCCCCCTCTCTGTCCCCCCCTCTCTCTCTGTTCAATTCTATCCTCTCTCTCTCTTGCCCTCTCTCTGTCCCCCCTCTCTCTCTGTTTAATTCTATTCTCTCTCTCTCTCGCCCTCTCTCTCTGTCCCCTCCCTCTCTGTTTAATTCTCTCCTCTCTCTCTCTCACACCCTCTCTGTCCCCCTCTCTCTCTCTGTTTAATTCTATCCTCTCTCTCTCTCACCCTCTCTCTGTCCCCCTCTCTCTCTCTGTTTAATTCTCTCCTCTCTATCAGCCTCTCTCTGTCCCCCCCTCTCTCTCTGTTCAATTCTATCCTCTCTCTCTCTCACCCTCTCTCTGTCCCCCCTCCCTCTCTCTGTTTAATTCTATCCTCTCTCTCTCTCTCACCCTCTCTCCGTCTCCTCTCTCTCTGTTTAATTCTATCCTCTCTCTCTCTCGCCCTCTCTCCGTCGCCCGTCTCTCTCTCGCTGTTTAATTCTATCCTCTCTCTCTGTCCCCTCTCTCTCTTTGTTTAATTCTATTCTCTCTCTCTCTCGCCCTCTCTCTGTCCCCTCTCTCTCTGTTTAATTCCACCCTCTCTCTCTCTCGCCCTCTCTCTATCTCCCCTCTCTCTCTCTGTTTAATTCTATCCTCTCTCTCTCTCACCCTCTCTCTGTCCCCCGTCTCTCTTTTTAATTCCACCCTCTCTCTCTCTTTTTAATTCTATCCTCTCTCTCTCTCACCCTCTCTCTGTCACCCCTCTCTCTGTTTAATTCTATCCTCTCTCTCTCTCGCCCTCTCTCTGTCCCCTCTCTCTGTCCAATTCTATCCTCTCTCTCTCTCACCCTCTCTCTGTCACCCCTCTCTCTGTTTAATTCTCACCTCTCTCTCTCTCTCTCTCCCCCTCTCTCTGTCCCCTCTCTCTCTCTTTGTTTAATTCGATCCTCTCTCTCACTCACCCTCTCTCATACGCCTCTCTCTGTTTAATTCTCTCCTCTCTCTCTCTCTCTCTCGCCCTCTCTCTGTCCCCCCTCTCTCTCTGTTTAATTCTATCCTCTCTCTCTCTCACTCTCTCTCTCTGTCCCCCCTCTCTCTCTGTTTAATTCTATCCTCTCTCTCTCACTCTCTCTCTGTCCCCCCTCTCTCTCTGCTTAATTCCATCCTCTCTCTCTCGCCCTCTCTCTGTCCCCTCTCTCTGTTTAATTCTATCCTCTCTCTCTCGCCCTTTCTCTGTCCCTCCCCCTCTGTTTAATTCTATCCTCTCTCTCTCTCTCACCCTCTATCTGTCGTCTATCTCTCTCTGTTTAATTCTATCCTCTCTCTCTCACCCTCTCTCTGTCCCTTCTCTCTCTGTTTAATTCTATCCTCTCTCTCTCTCTCTCTCTCACCTTCTCTCTGTCCCCCCTCTCTCTGTTTAATTCTATCCTCTCTCTCTCTCACCCTCTCTCTGACCCCTCTCTCTCTGTTTAATTCTATCCTCTCTCTCTCTCTCGCCCTCTCTGTCCCCTCTCTCTCTCTCTGTTTAATTCTATTCTCTCTCCCTCACCCTATCTCTGTGCCCCCTCTCTCTCTCTGTTTAATTCTCTCCTCTCTCTCTCACCCTCTCTCTGTCCCCTCTCCCTCTCCGTTTCATTCTATTCTCACTCTCTTGCTCTCTCTCTGTCCCCTCCCTCTCTGT
This sequence comes from Chiloscyllium punctatum, assembly GCF_047496795.1. NCBI lineage: Eukaryota > Metazoa > Chordata > Chondrichthyes > Orectolobiformes > Hemiscylliidae > Chiloscyllium > Chiloscyllium punctatum. Next base: position 35,951 of record NW_027310063.1, read on the forward strand.
TTAATTCTCTCCTCTCTCTCTCTCACCCTCTCTCTGTCCCCTCTCTCTCTCTGTTTAATTCTATCCTCTCTCTGTCTCGCCCCCTCTCTGTCCCCCCCTCTCTCTCTGTTCAATTCTATCCTCTCTCTCTCTTGCCCTCTCTCTGTCCCCCCTCTCTCTCTGTTTAATTCTATTCTCTCTCTCTCTCGCCCTCTCTCTCTGTCCCCTCCCTCTCTGTTTAATTCTCTCCTCTCTCTCTCTCACACCCTCTCTGTCCCCCTCTCTCTCTCTGTTTAATTCTATCCTCTCTCTCTCTCACCCTCTCTCTGTCCCCCTCTCTCTCTCTGTTTAATTCTCTCCTCTCTCTCTATCAGCCTCTCTCTGTCCCCCCCTCTCTCTCTGTTCAATTCTATCCTCTCTCTCTCTCACCCTCTCTCTGTCCCCCCTCCCTCTCTCTGTTTAATTCTATCCTCTCTCTCTCTCTCTCACCCTCTCTCCGTCTCCTCTCTCTCTGTTTAATTCTATCCTCTCTCTCTCTCGCCCTCTCTCCGTCGCCCGTCTCTCTCTCGCTGTTTAATTCTATCCTCTCTCTCTGTCCCCTCTCTCTCTTTGTTTAATTCTATTCTCTCTCTCTCTCGCCCTCTCTCTGTCCCCTCTCTCTCTGTTTAATTCCACCCTCTCTCTCTCTCGCCCTCTCTCTATCTCCCCTCTCTCTCTCTGTTTAATTCTATCCTCTCTCTCTCTCACCCTCTCTCTGTCCCCCGTCTCTCTTTTTAATTCCACCCTCTCTCTCTCTTTTTAATTCTATCCTCTCTCTCTCTCACCCTCTCTCTGTCACCCCTCTCTCTGTTTAATTCTATCCTCTCTCTCTCTCGCCCTCTCTCTGTCCCCTCTCTCTGTCCAATTCTATCCTCTCTCTCTCTCACCCTCTCTCTGTCACCCCTCTCTCTGTTTAATTCTCACCTCTCTCTCTCTCTCTCTCCCCCTCTCTCTGTCCCCTCTCTCTCTCTTTGTTTAATTCGATCCTCTCTCTCACTCACCCTCTCTCATACGCCTCTCTCTGTTTAATTCTCTCCTCTCTCTCTCTCTCTCTCGCCCTCTCTCTGTCCCCCCTCTCTCTCTCTGTTTAATTCTATCCTCTCTCTCTCTCGCCCTCTCTCTGTCCCTCCTCTCTCTCTGTTTAATTCTATCCTCTCTCTCTCTCACTCTCTCTCTCTGTCCCCCCTCTCTCTCTGTTTAATTCTATCCTCTCTCTCTCACTCTCTCTCTGTCCCCCCTCTCTCTCTGCTTAATTCCATCCTCTCTCTCTCGCCCTCTCTCTGTCCCCTCTCTCTGTTTAATTCTATCCTCTCTCTCTCGCCCTTTCTCTGTCCCTCCCCCTCTGTTTAATTCTATCCTCTCTCTCTCTCTCACCCTCTATCTGTCGTCTATCTCTCTCTGTTTAATTCTATCCTCTCTCTCTCACCCTCTCTCTGTCCCTTCTCTCTCTGTTTAATTCTATCCTCTCTCTCTCTCTCTCTCTCTCACCTTCTCTCTGTCCCCCTCTCTCTGTTTAATTCTATCCTCTCTCTCTCTCACCCTCTCTCTGACCCCTCTCTCTCTGTTTAATTCTATCCTCTCTCTCTCTCTCTCTCACCTTCTCTCTGTCTCCCCTCTCTCTGTTTAATTCTATCCTCTCTCTCTCTCACCCTCTCTCTGTTCCCCCTCTCTCTTTTTAATTCTATCCTCTCTCTCTCTCACCCTCTCTCTGTCCCCCCTCTGTCTCTCTGTTTAATTCTATCCTCTCTCTCTCTTGCCCTCTCTCTGTCCCCCTCTCTCTCTCTGTTTAATTCTACCCTCTCTCTCTCTCACCCTCTCTCTTTCTCCCCTCGCTCTCTCTGTTTAATTCTATCCTCTCTCTCTCTCACCCTCTCTCTGTCCCCCCTCTCTCTTTTTAATTCTATCCTCTCTCTCTCCCAACTTCTCTCTGTCCCCCCTCTCTCTCTCTTTTTAATTCTATCCTCTCTCTCTCGCCCTCTCTCTGTCCCCTCTCTCTGTCCAATTCTATCCTCTCTCTCTCTCACCCTCTCTCTGTCACCCCTCCCTCTGTTTAATTCTATCCAATCTCTCTCTCGCCCTCTCTCTGTCCCCTTGCTCTCTGTTTAATTCTTTCCTCTCTCTCTAACCCTCTCTCTGTCCCCTCTCTCTCTGTTTAATTCTCTCCTCTCTCTCTCTCTCTCACCCTCTCTCTGTCCCCTCACTCTCTGTTTAATTCTATCCCCTCTCTCTCTCACTGTCTCTCTGTCCCCTCTCTCTCTGTTTAATTATATCCCCTCTCTCTGTCTCAGCCTCTCTCTGTCACCCCTCGCTCTCTGTTTAATTCTATCCTCTCTCTCTCTCTCTCACCCTCTCTCTGTTCCCTCTCCCTCTCTCTTTTTAATTCTATCCTCTCTCTCTCTCTCTCTCTCTCTCTCCTCTCTCTGTTTAATTCTATCCTCTCTCTCTCTCTCTCTCTCTCGCCCTCTCTCTGTCCCCTCTCTCTCTCTGTTTAATTCTATTCTCTCTCTTTCACCCTATCTCTGTCACCACCCTCTCTCTGTTTAATTCTATCCTCTCTCTCTCTCTCTCTCTCTCTCCTCTCTCTGTTTAATTCTATCCTCTCTCTCTCTCTCTCTCTCTCTCTCTCGCGCTCTCTTTGTCCCCCCTCCCTCTCTCTTTTTAATTCTATCCTCTCTCTCTCTCTCTCTCTCTCTCCTCTCTCTGTTTAATTCTATCCTCTCTCTCTCTCTCTCTCGCCCTCTCTCTGTCCCCCCTCTCTCTCTGTTTAATTCTATCCTCTCTCTCTCTCTCACCCTCTCTCGGTCCCCTCTCTCTCTCTCTGTTTAATTCTATCCTCTCTCTCTCTCACCCTCTCTCGGTCCCCCCTCTCTCTCTGTTTAATTCTATCCTCTCTCTCTCTCTCACCCTCTCTCGGTCCCCCCTCTCTCTCTGTTTAATTCTATCCTCTCTCTCTCTCTCACACCCTCTCTCTGTACCCCCTCTCTCTCTGTTTAATTCTGTCCTCACTCTCGCCCTCTCTCTGTCCCACCTCTTTCTCTGTTTAATTCTATCCTCTCTCTCTCTCTCTCTCTCTCTCCTCTCTCTGTTTAATTCTATCCTCTCTCTCTCTCTCGCCCTCTCTTTGTCCCCCCTCCCTCTCTCTTTTTAATTCTATCCTCTCTCTCTCTCTCTCTCTCTCTCCTCTCTCTGTTTAATTCTATCCTCTCTCTCTCTCTCTTACCCTCTCCAAGTCCCCCCCTCTCTCCCTGTTTAATTCTATCCTCTCTCTCTCTCTCGCCCTCTCTCTGTCCCCCCTCTCTCTCTGGTTAATTCTATCCTCTCTCTCTCTCGCCCTCTCTCTGTCCCCCCTCTCTCTCTGTTTAATTCTATCCTCTCTCTCTCTCGCCCTCTTTCCGTCGCCCGTCTCTCTCTCGCTGTTTAATTCTATCCTCTCTCTCTCTCTCTCTCGCCCTCTCTCTGTCCCCTCTCTCTCTATTTAATTTTATCCTCTCTCTCTCTCGCCCTCTCTCTGTGCCCCCTCTCTCTCTCTGTTTAATTCTATCCTCTCCCTCTCTCACCCTCTCTCTGTCCCCCCTCTCTCTCTCTGTTTCATTCTATCCTCTCTCTCTCTCTCTCTCGCCCTCTCTCTGTCTCCCCTCTCTCTCTGTTCAATTCTATCCTCTCTCTCTCTCTCTCTCTCACCCTCTCTCTGTCCCCTCTCTCTCTCTGTTTAATTCTAACCTCTCTCTCTCACCCTCTCTCTGTCTCCCCTCTCCCTCTCTGTTTCATTCTATCCTCTCTCTCTCTCTCTCTCTCGTCCTCTCTCTGTCCCATATGTCTCTGTGTTTAATTCTATCCTCTCTGTCTCGCCTTCTCTCTGTCCCCTCTCTCTCTCTCTGTTTAATTCTCTCCTCTCTCTCTCTCACCCTCTCTCTGTCCCCCCTCTCTCTCTCTGTTTAATTCTATCCTCTCTCTCTCTCTCTCTCTCTGTCTCTCACTCTCTCGCCCTCTGTCTGTCCCCCCCTCTCTCTCTCTGTTTAATTCTATCCTCTCTCTCTCTTGCCCTCTCTCTGACCCCCTCTCTCTCTCTGTTTAATTCTATCCTCTCTCTCTCTCGCCCTCTCTCTGTCCCCTCTCTCTGTTTAATTCTATCCTCTCTCTCTCTCTCTCTCTCTCACCCTCTCTCTGTCCCCTCGCCCTCTGTTTAATTCTATTCTCTCTCTCTCTCGCCCTCTCTCTGTCCCCTCTCGCTCTCTGTTTAATTCTACCCTCTCTCTCTCTCTATCGCCCTCTCTCTATCTCCCCCCTCTCTCTGTTTAATTCTATCCTCTCTCTCTCTCACCCTCTCTCTGTCCCCTCTCTCTCTCTGTTTAATTCTACCCTCTCTCTCTCTCGCCCTCTATCTTTCTCCCCTCGCTCTCTCTGTTTAATTCTATCCTCTGTCTCTCTCACCCTCTCTCTGTCCCCCCTCTCTCTTTTTAATTCTATCCTCTCTCTCTCCCACCTTCTCTCTGTCCCCCCTCTCTCTCTCTTTTTAATTCTATCCTCTCTCTCTCTCGCCCTCTCTCTGTCACCCCTCTCTCTGTTTAATTTTATCCTCTCTCTCACTCACCCTCTCTCTGTCCCCTCGCTCTCTGTTTAATTCTATCCTCTCTCTCTCGCCCACTCTCTGTCCCCTCGCTCTCTGTTTAATTCTATCCTCTCTCTCTCTCCCCCTCTCTCTGTCCCCTCTCTCTCTCTTTGTTTAATTCGATCCTCTCTCTCACTCACCCTCTCTCTGACGCCTCTCTCTGTTTAATTCTTTCCTCTCTCTCTCACCCTCTCTCTGTCCGCGCCCCTCTCTCTGTTTAATTCTATCCACTCTCTCTCTCACCGTCTCTCTATCCCCTCTCTCTCTGTTTAATTCTCTCCTCTCTCTCTCTCAGCCTCTCTCTGTCACCCCCTCTCTCTCTGTTCAATTCTATCCTCTCTCTCTCTCTCTCGCCCTCTCTCTGTCCCCCCTCTCTCTCTGTTTAATTCTATCCTCTCTCTCTCTCTCTCACCCTCTCTCTGTTCCCCCTCTCTCTCTGCTTAATTCTATCCTCTCTCTCTCTCTCTCGCCCTCTCTTTGTCCTCCCTCCCTCTCTCTTTTTAATTCTATCCTCTCTCTCTCTCTCTCTTTCTCTCTCCTCTCTCTGTTTAATTCTGTCTTCTCTCTCTCTCTCTCTCTCTCTCTCTCTCTCACCCTCTATCTGTTCCCCCTCTCTCTCTCTGTTTAATTCTATTCTCTCTCTTTCACCCTATCTCTGTCACCCCCCTCTCTCTGTTTAATTCTATCCTCTCTCTCTCTCTCTCACCCTCTCTCTGTCCCCCCTCTCTCTCTTTGTTTAATTCTATTCTCTCTCACTCACCCGCTCTCTGTCCCCTCTCTCGCTCTCTTTAATTCTGTCCTCACTCTCGCCCTCTCTCTGTCCCACCTCTATCTCTGTTTAATTCTATCCTCTCTCTCTCTCGCTATCTCTCTGTCCCCCCCCTCTCTGTTTAATTCTATCCCCCCTCTCTCTCTCTGTTTCATTCTATCCTCTCTCTCTCACCCTTTCTCTGTCCCCCCTCTCCCTGTTTAATTCTATCCCATCTCTCTCTCTCACCCTCTCTCTGTCCCCCCCTCTCTCCCTGTTTAATTCTATCCTCTCTCTCTCTCTCGCCCTCTCTCTGTCCCCTCTCTCTCTATTTAATTCTATCCTCTCTCTCTCTCTCTCTCTTTATCTCCTCTCTCTGTTTAATTCTGACCCCTCTCTCTCTCTCTCTCGTCCTGTCCCTGTCCCCGATGTCTCTGTATTTAATTCTCTCCTCTCTCTCTCACCCTCTCTCTGTCCCCTCTCTCTCTCTGTTTTATTGTATTCTCTCTCTCTCACCCTATCTCTGTCCTCCCTCTCTCTCTCTGTTTAATTCTAACCTCTCTCTCTCATCCTCTCTCTGTCTCCCCTCTCTCTCTGTTCAATTCTATCCTCTCTCTCTCTCTCTCTCTCACCCTCTCTCTGTCCCCTCTCTCTCTCTGTTTAATTCTAACCTCTCTCTCTCACCCTCTCTCTGTCTCCCCTCTCCCTCTCTGTTTCATTCTATCCTCTCTCTCTCTCTCTCTCTCGTCCTCTCTCTGTCCCATATGTCTCTGTGTTTAATTCTATCCTCTCTGTCTCGCCTTCTCTCTGTCCCCTCTCTCTCTCTCTGTTTAATTCTATCCTCTCTCTCTCTCTCTCTCTCTCTGTCTCTCACTCTCTCGCCCTCTGTCTGTCCCCCCCTCTCTCTCTCTGTTTAATTCTATCCTCTCTCTCTCTTGCCCTCTCTCTGACCCCCTCTCTCTCTCTGTTTAATTCTATCCTCTCTCTCTCTCGCCCTCTCTCTGTCCCCTCTCTCTGTTTAATTCTATCCTCTCTCTCTCTCTCTCTCTCTCACCCTCTCTCTGTCCCCTCGCCCTCTGTTTAATTCTATCCTCTCTCTCTCTCTCGCCCTCTCTCTGTCCCCCCCCGTTTAATTGTATCCTCTCTCTCTCGCCCTCTCTCTGTCCCCACTCTCTCTGTTTAATTCTATCCTCTTTCTCTCTCACCCTCTCTCTGTTTAATTCTGTCCTCTCTCTCTCTCGCTCTCTCTTTGTCCCTCCCCCGTTTAATTCTATCCTCTCTCTCTCTCGCCCTCTCTCCGTCGCCCGTCTCTCTCTCTCTGTTTAATTCTATTCTCTCTCTCTCTCGCCCTCTCTCTGTCCCCTCTCTATCTGTTTAAATCTACCCTCTCTCTCTCTCTCTCTCTCGCCCTCTCTCTGTCTCCCCTCTCTCTCCCTGTTTAATTCTATCCTCTCTCTCACCCTCTCTCTGTCCCCTCTCTCTCTGTTTAATTCTATCCTCTCTCTCTCTCTCAGCCTCTCTCTGTCCCCCCATCTCTCTCTGTTCAATTCTATCCTCTCTCTCTCTCTCTCTCTGTGTCTCTCACTCTCGCCCTCTGTCTGTCCTCCTCTCTCACTCTCTGTTTAATTCTATCCTCTCTCTCTCTCTCCCCCTCTCTCTCTGTCCCCCCTCTCTCTCCCTGTTTAATTCTATCCTCTCTCTCTCTCGCCCTCTCTCTGTCCCCTCTCTCTGTTTAATTCTATCCTCTCTCTCTCTCTCTCTCTCTCTCTCGCTCACCCTCTCTCTGTCCCCACTCTCTCTGTTTAATTCTATCTTCTCTCTCTCTTGCCCTTTCTCTGTCCCTCCCCCTCTGTTTAATTCTATCCTCTCTCTCTCTCTCACCCTCTCTCTGTCCCCCCCTCTCTGTTTAATTCTATCCTCTCTCTCTCTCGCCCTCTCTCTGTCCCCTCTCTCTCTCTATTTAATTCTATCCTCTCTCTCTCTCGCCCTCTCTGTGTGCCCCCTCTCTCTCTCTGTTTAATTCTCTCCTCTCTCTTTCACCCTCTCTCTGTCCCCCCTCTCTGTCTGTTTAATTCTAACCTCTCTCTCTCTCTCTCACCCTCTCTCTGTCCCCCCTCTCTCTTTGTTTAATTCTATTCTCTCTCTCTCTTGCCCTCTCTCTGTCCCCTCTCTCCCTCTCTGTTTAATTCTATCCCCCCTCTCTCTCTCTCGCCCTCTCTGTGTGCCCCCTCTCTCTCTCTGTTTAATTCTATCCTCTCTCTCTCTCACCCTCTCTCAGTCCCCCCTCTCTCCCTGTTTAATTCTATCCTCTCTCTCTCTCGCCCTCTCTCCGTCGCCCGTCTCTCTCTCTCTGTTTAATTCTATCCTCTCTCTCTGTCCCCTCTCTCTCTTTGTTTAATTCTATCCTCTCTATCTCTCGCCCTCTCTCGTCCACCCTCTCTCTATTTAATTCTATCCTCTCTCTCTCTCGCCCTCTCTGTGTGCCCCCTCTCTCTCTCTGTTTAATTCTCTCCTCTCTCTCTCACCCTCTCTCTGTCCCCTCTCTCTCTATTTAATTCTATCCTCTCTCTCTCACCCTCTCTCTGTCCCTTCTTTCTCTCTCGCCCTCCCTGTGTCCCGCCTCCCTCTCTCTTTTTAATTCTAACCTCTCTCTCTCTCTATCTCCATTCTCTGTTTAATTCTATCCTCTCTCTCTCTCACCCTCTCTCTGTCCCCTATCTCTCTCTGTTCAATTCTATCCTCTCTCTCTCTCTCTCTCTCTCGCCCTCTCTTTGTCCCCCCTCTCTCTCTCTGTTTAATTCTATCCTCTCTCTCTCTCTCACTCTTTCTCTGTCCCCCCTCTCCCTGTTTAATTCTCTCGCATCTCTCTCTCTCACCCTCTCTCTGTTGCCTCTCCATCTCTGTTTAATTCTATCCTCTCTCTCTTGCCCTCTCTCTGTCCCCCTCTCTCTCTCTGTTTAATTCTGTCCTCTCTCTCTCTCACCCTCTCTCTGTCCCCCTCTGTCTCTCTGTTTAATTCTATCCTCTCTCTCTCTCTCTCTCTCTGTCTCTCACCCTCTCTCTGTCCCCCCCATCTCTCTCTGTTTAATTCTATCCTCTCTCTCTCTTGCCCTCTCTCTGTCCCCCCTATCTCTCTCTGTTTAATTCTATCCTCTCTCTCTCTCACCCTCTCTCTGTCCTCTCTCTCTCTTTGTTCAATTCTATCCTCTCTCTCTCTCTCTCGCCCTCTCTTTGTCCCCACTCCCTCTCTCTTTTTAATTCTATCCTCTCTCTCTCTCTCTCTCTCTCAATCCTCTCTCTGTTTAATTCTGTCCTCTCTCTCTCTCTCTCTCTCTCTATCCTCTCTCTGTTTAATTCTGTCCTCTCTCTCTCTCTCTCTCTCGTCCTCTCCCTGTCCCCGATGTCTCTGTATTTAATTCTATTCTCTCTCTCTCACCCTCTCTCTGTCCCCTCTCTCTCTGTTTTATTCTATTTTCTCTCTCTCACCCTATCTCTGTCCCCCCCCTCTCTCTCTGTTTAATTCTATCCTCTCTCTCTCTCACCCTCTCTCTGTCCCCTCTCTCTCTCTGTTTAATTCTAACCTCTCTCTCTCACCCTCTCTCTGTCCCCCCTCTCTCTCTCTGTTTAATTCTATCCTCTCTCTCTCTCACCCTCTCTCTGTCCCCCTCTCTGTTTAATTCTATCCTCTCTCACTCTCTCTCTCTCTCTCTCTCGTCCTCTCTCTGTCCCATATGTCTCTGTGTTTAATTCTATCCTCTCTGTCTCGCCTTCTCTCTGCCCCCTCTCTCTCTGTTTAATTCTCTCCTCTCTCTCTCTCACCCTCTCTCTGTCCCCCCTCTCTCTCTCTGTTTAATTCTATCCTCTCTCTCTCTCTCTCTCTCTCTCTGTCTCTCACTCTCTCACCCTCTCTCTGTCCCCCCCATCTCTCTGTTTAATTCTATCCTCTCTCTCTCTTGCCCTCTCTCTGTCCCCCCTATCTCTCTCTGTTTAATTCTATCCTCTCTCTCACTCGCCCTCTCTCTGTCCCCCTATAAATCTCTGTTTAATTCTATCCCCTCTCTCTCTCACCGTCTCTCTGTCCTCTCTCTCTCTTTGTTCAATTCTATCCTCTCTCTCTCTCTCTCGCCCTCTCTTTGTCCCCCCTCCCTCTCTCTTTTTAATTCTATCCTCTCTCTCTCTCTCTCTCTCTCTCTCTCTCTCTCAATCCTCTCTCTGTTTAATTCTGTCCTCTCTCTCTCTCTCTCTCTCGTCCTCTCTCTGTCCCATATGTCTCTGTGTTTAATTCTATCCTCTCTGTCTCGCCTTCTCTCTGTCCCCTCTCTCTCTCTCTGTTTAATTCTCTCCTCTCTCTCTCTCACCCTCTCTCTGTCCCCCCTCTCTCTCTGTTTAATTCTATCCTCTCTCTCTCTCTCTGTCTCTGTCTCTCACTCTCTCACCCTCTCTCTGTCCCCCCCATCTCTCTCTGTTTAATTCTATCCTCTCTCTCTCTCACCCTCTCTCTGTCCCCCTCTCTCTCTGGTTAATTCTATCCTCTCTCTCTCTCGCCCTCTCTCTGTCCCCTCGCCCTCTGTTTAATTCTATCCTCTCTCTCTGTCCCCTCTCTCTCTTTGTTTAATTCTATTCTCTCTCTCTCTCTTGCCCTCTCTCTGTCCCCTCTCTCTCTGTTTAATTCCACCCTCTCTCTCTCTCGCCCTCTCTCTATCTCCCCTCTCTCTCTCTGTTTAATTCTATCCTCTCTCTCTCTCACCCTCTCTCTGTTCCCCCTCTCTCTTTTTAATTCTATCCTCTCTCTCTCTCACCCTCTCTCTGTCACCCCTCTCTCTGTTTCATTCTATCCTCTCTGTCTTGCCTTCTCTCTGTCCCCTCTCTCTCTCTGTTTAATTCTCTCCTCTCTCTCTCTCAGCCTCTCTCTGTCCCCCCCTCTCTCTCTGTTCAATTCTATCCTCTCTCTCTCTCACCCTCTCTCTGTCCCCCTTCTCTCTCTCTGTTTAATTCTATCCTCTCTTTCAGCCTCTCTCTGTCCCCCCTCTTTCTCTCTGTTTAATTCTATCCCCTCTCTCTCTCTCACCCTCTCTCTGTCTCCCTCTCTCTCTCTCTGTTTAATTCTATCCTCTCTCTCTCACCCTCTCTCTGTCCCCTCTCTCTCTGTTTAATTCTATCCTCTCTCTCTCTTCACCCTCTGTCAGTACCACCTCTCTCTCTGTTTAATTCTATCCTCTCTCTCTCTCTCTCTCACCCTCTCTCTGTCGACTCTCTATCTCTGTTTAATTCTATCCTCTCTCTCTCTCTCTCACCCTCTGTCTGTACCACCTCTCTCTCTGTTTAATCCTGTCCTCACTCTCGCCCTCTCTCTGTCCCACCTCTATCTCTGTTTAATTCTATCCTCTGTCTCTCTCTGTTTAATTCTATCAACTCTCTCTCTTGCCCTCTCTCTGTCCCCCCTCTCTCTCTGTTTAATTCTATTCTCTCTCTCTCTCGCCCTCTCTCTCTGTCCCCTCCCTCTCTGTTTAATTCTCTCCTCTCTCTCTCTCACCCTCTCTCTGTCCCCTCTCTCTCTCTGTTTAATTCTATCCTCTCTCTCTCTCGCCCTCTCTCTGTCCCCCCTCTCTCTCTGTTTAATTCTATCCTCTCTCTCTCTCGCCCTCTCTCCGTCGCCCGTCTCTCTCTCGCTGTTTAATTCTATCCTCTCTCTTTCTCGCCCTCTCTCTCTCTCGCCCTCTCTCTGTCCCCCCTCTCTCTCTGTTTAATTCTATTCTCTCTCTCTCTCGCCCTCTCTCTCTGTCCCCTCCCTCTCTGTTTAATTCTCTCCTCTCTCTCTCTCACCCTCTCTCTGTCCCCTCTCTCTCTCTGTTTAATTCTATCCTCTCTCTCTCCCACCTTCTCTCTGTCCACCCTCTCTCTCTCTTTTTAATTCTATCCTCTCTCTCTCTCTCTCACCCTCTCTCTGTCACCCCTCTCTCTGTTTCATTCTATCCACTCTGTCTCGCCTTCTCTCTGTCCCCTCTCTCTCTCTGTTTAATTCTCTCCTCTCTCTCTCTCTCTCTCAGCCTCTCTCTGTCCCCCCCTCTCTCTCTGTTCAATTCTATCCTCTCTCTCTCTCTCTCTCGCCCTCTCTCTGTCCCCCCTCTCTCTCTCTGTTTAATTCTATCCTCTCTCTCTCTCGCCCTCTCTCTGTCCCTCCTCTCTCTCTGTTTAATTCTATCCTCTCTCTCTCTCTCACTCTCTCTCTCTGTCCCTCCTCTCTCTCTGTTTAATTCTATCCTCTCTCTCTCTCTCACTCTCTCTCTCTGTCCCCCCTCTCTCTCTGTTTAATTTTATCCTCTCTCTCTCTCGCCCTCTCTCTGTCCCCTCGCCCTCTGTTTAATTCTATTCTCTCTCCCTCACCCTATCTCTGTCACCCCTCTCTCTCTGTTTAATTCTATCCTCTCTCTTTCACCCTCTCTCTGTCCCCCCCCTCTCTCTGTTTAATTCTATCCTCTCTCTCTCTCTCTCTCTCACCCTCTCTCTGTCCCCCCTCTCTCTCTGTTTAATTCTATCCTCTCTCTCTCCCCCCCCTCTCTCTGTCCCCCTCGCTCTCTGTTTAATTCGATCCTCTCTCTCTTGCCCTCTCTCCGTCCCCCCTCTCTCTCTGTTCAATTCTATCCACTCTCTCTCTCTCTCTCTCTCTCTCTCTCTCACCCGCTCTCTGTCCCCTCTCCCTCTCCGTTTCATTCTATCCTCTCTCTCTCTCACCCTCTCTCTGTCCCCCTCTCTATTTAATTCTATCCTCTCCATCACTCTCGCCCTCTCTCTGTCCCCCTCTCTCTCTGTTTAATTCTCTCCTCTCTCTCTCTCTCAGCCTCTCTCAGTCACCCCCTCTCTCTCTGTTCAATTCTATCCTCTCTCTCTCTCACCCTCTCTCTGTCCCCCTGTCCCTCTCGTTTTAATTCTATCCTCTCTCTCTCTCTCTCTCTCTGTCTCTCACACTCTCGCCCTCTGTCTGTCCCCCTCTCTCTCTCTCTGTTTAATTCTATCCTCTCTCTCTCTCGCCCTCTCTCTGTCCCCCCTCTCTCTCTGTTTAATTCTATCCTCTCTCTCTCTCGCCCTCTCTCTGTCCCCTCTCTCTCTCTGTTTAATTCTATCCTCTCTCTCTCTCTCACCCTCTCTCTGTCCCCCTTCTCTCTGTTTAATTCTGTCCTCTCTCTCTCTCTCTATCTCCTCTCTCTGTTTAATTCTATCCTCTCTCTCTCTCGCCCTCTCTCTGTCCCCTCTCTCTCTCTGTTTAATTCTATCCTCTCTTTCTCGCCCTCTTTTGTCCCCCCTCCCTCTCTCTTTTTAATTCTATCCTCTCTCTCTCTCGCCCTCTCTCTGTCCCCTCTCTCTCTCTGTTTAATTCTATCCTCTCTCTCTCTCGCCCCCTCTCACTCTCGCCCTCTCTCTGTCCCCCTCTCTCTCTGTTTAATTCTATCCTCTCTCTCTCACCCTCTCTCTGTCCTCTCTCTCTCTCTGTTCAATTCTATCCTCTCTCTCTCTCTCTCTCGCCCTCTCTTTGTCCTCCCTCCCTCTCTCTTTTTAATTCTACCCTCTCTCTCTCTCTCTCTCTCTAAATCCTCTCTCTGTTTAATTCTGTCCTCTCTCTCTCTCTCTCTCTCTCTCTCGTCCTCTCCCTGTCCCCGATGTCTCTGTATTTAATTCTATCCTCTCTCTCTCTCACCCTCTCTCTGTCCCCTCTCTCTCTCTGTTTTATTCTATTTTCTCTCTCTCACCCTATCTCTGTCCCCCCTCTCTCCCTCTGTTTAATTCTATCCTCTCTCTCTCTCGCCCTCTCTGTCCCCCCCAACTCTCTCTGTTTAATTCTGTCCTCTCTCTCTCTCACCCGCTCTCTGTCCCCCTCTCTCTCTGTTTAATTCTCTCCTCTCTCTTTCTCTCAGCCTCTCTCTGTCACCCCCTCTCTCTCTGTTCAATTCTATCCTCTCTCTCTCTCGCCCTCTCTCTGTCCCCTCTCTCTCTGTTTAATTCTATCCTCTCTCTCTCTCTCGCCCTCTCTCTGTCCCCCTCTCTCTATGTTTAATTCTCTCCTCTCTCTCTCACCCTCTCTCTGTCCCCTCTCTCTCTTTTTAATGCTATCCTCTCTCTCTCTCTATCTCCTCTCTCTGTTTAATTCTATCCTCTCTCTCTCTCGCCCCCTCTCACTCTCGCCCTCTCTCTGTCCCCCTCCCTCTCTGTTTAATTCTCTCCTCTCTCTCTCTCACCCTCTCTCTGTCCCCTCTCTCTCTCTGTTTAATTCTATCCTCTCTCTCTCTCGCCCTCTCTCTCTCTCGCCCTCTCTCTGTCCCCCCTCTCTCTCTGTTTAATTCTATCCTCTCTCTCTCTCGCCCTCTCTCCGTCGCCCGTCTCTCTCTCTCGCTGTTTAATTCTATCCTCTCTCTCTCTCGCCCTCTCTCTCTCTCGCCCTCTCTCTGTCCCCCCTCTCTCTCTGTTTAATTCTATTCTCTCTCTCTCTCGCCCTCTCTCTCTGTCCCCTCCCTCTCTGTTTAATTCTCTCCTCTCTCTCTCTCACCCTCTCTCTGTCCCCTCTCTCTCTCTGTTTAATTCTATCCTCTCTCTGTCTCGCCCCCTCTCTGTCCCCCTCTCTCTCTCTGTTTAATTCTCTCCTCTCTCTCTCTCAGCCTCTCTCAGTCCCCCCCTCTCTCTCTGTTCAATTCTATCCTCTCTTTCTCTCACCCTCTCTCCGTCTCCTCTCTGTCTGTTTAATTCTATCCCCTCTCTCTCTCTCTCTCACCCTCTCTCTGTCCCTCCTCTCTCTCTGTTTAATTCTATCCTCTCTCTCTCTCGTCCTCTCTCCGTCGCCCGTCTCTCTCTCTCTGTTTAATTCTATCCTCTCTCTCTGTCCCCTCTTTCTCTTTGTTTAATTCTATTCTCTCTCTCTCTCGCCCTCTCTCTGTCCCCTCTCGCTCTCTGTTTAATTCTACCCTCTCTCTCTCTCTATCGCCCTCTCTCTATCTCCCCTCTCTCTCTCTGTTTAATTCTATCCTCTCTCTCTGTCTCAGCCTCTCTCTGTCCCCCCTCTTTCTCTCTGTTTAATTCTATCCCCTCTCTCTCTCTCACCCTCTCTCTGTCTCCCTCTCTCTCTCTCTGTTTAATTCTATCCTCTCTCTCTCACCCTCTCTCTGTCCCCTCTCTCTCTGTTTAATTCTATCCTCTCTCTCTCTCACCCTCTCTCTGTCCCCCCACTCTCTCTGTTTAATTCTATCCTCTCTCTCTCTCGCCCTCTCTCCGTCGCCCGTCTCTCTCTCTCTGTTTAATTCTATCCTCTCTCTCTGTCCCCTCTCTCTCTTTGTTTAATTCTATTCTCTCTCTCTCTCGCCCTCTCTCTGTCCCCTCTCGCTCTCTGTTTAATTCTACCCTCTCTCTCTCTCTATCGCCCTCTCTCTATCTCCCCCCTCTCTCTGTTTAATTCTATCCTCTCTCTCTCTCACCCTCTCTCTGTCCCCTCTCTCTCTCTGTTTAATTCTACCCTCTCTCTCTCTCGCCCTCTATCTTTCTCCCCTCGCTCTCTCTGTTTAATTGTATCCTCTGTCTCTCTCACCCTCTCTCTGTCCCCCCTCTCTCTCTCTTTTTAATTCTATCCTCTCTCTCTCTCGCCCTCTCTCTGTCACCCCTCTCTCTGTTTAATTTTATCCTCTCTCTCACTCACCCTCTCTCTGTCCCCTCGCTCTCTGTTTAATTCTATCCTCTCTCTCTCGCCCACTCTCTGTCCCCTCGCTCTCTGTTTAATTCTATCCTCTCTCTCTCTCCCCCTCTCTCTGTCCCCTCTCTCTCTCTTTGTTTAATTCGATCCTCTCTCTCACTCACCCTCTCTCTGACGCCTCTCTCTGTTTAATTCTTTCCTCTCTCTCTCACCCTCTCTCTGTCCGCGCCCCTCTCTCTGTTTAATTCTATCCACTCTCTCTCTCACCGTCTCTCTATCCCCTCTCTCTCTGTTTAATTCTCTCCTCTCTCTCTCTCAGCCTCTCTCTGTCACCCCCTCTCTCTCTGTTCAATTCTATCCTCTCTCTCTCTCTCTCGCCCTCTCTCTGTCCCCCCTCTCTCTCTGTTTAATTCTATCCTCTCTCTCTCTCTCTCACCCTCTCTCTGTTCCCCCTCTCTCTCTGCTTAATTCTATCCTCTCTCTCTCTCTCTCGCCCTCTCTTTGTCCTCCCTCCCTCTCTCTTTTTAATTCTATCCTCTCTCTCTCTCTCTCTTTCTCTCTCCTCTCTCTGTTTAATTCTGTCTTCTCTCTCTCTCTCTCTCTCTCTCTCTCACCCTCTATCTGTTCCCCCTCTCTCTCTCTGTTTAATTCTATTCTCTCTCTTTCACCCTATCTCTGTCACCCCCCTCTCTCTGTTTAATTCTATCCTCTCTCTCTCTCTCTCACCCTCTCTCTGTCCCCCCTCTCTCTCTTTGTTTAATTCTATTCTCTCTCACTCACCCGCTCTCTGTCCCCTCTCTCGCTCTCTTTAATTCTGTCCTCACTCTCGCCCTCTCTCTGTCCCACCTCTATCTCTGTTTAATTCTATCCTCTCTCTCTCTCGCTATCTCTCTGTCCCCCCCCTCTCTGTTTAATTCTATCCCCCCTCTCTCTCTCACACTCTCTTTGTCCCCCCTTCTCTGTTTCATTCTATCCTCTCTCTCTCACCCTTTCTCTGTCCCCCCTCTTCCTGTTTAATTCTATCCCATCTCTCTCTCTCACCCTCTCTCTGTCCCCCCCTCTCTCCCTGTTTAATTCTATCCTCTCTCTCTCTCTCGCCCTCTCTCTGTCCCCTCTCTCTCTATTTAATTCTATCCTCTCTCTCTCTCTCTCTCTTTATCTCCTCTCTCTGTTTAATTCTGACCCCTCTCTCTCTCTCTCTCGTCCTGTCCCTGTCCCCGATGTCTCTGTATTTAATTCTCTCCTCTCTCTCTCACCCTCTCTCTGTCCCCTCTCTCTCTCTGTTTTATTGTATTCTCTCTCTCTCACCCTATCTCTGTCCTCCCTCTCTCTCTCTGTTTAATTCTAACCTCTCTCTCTCACCCTCTCTCTGTCTCCCCTCTCTCTCTGTTCAATTCTATCCTCTCTCTCTCTCTCTCTCTCACCCTCTCTCTGTCCCCTCTCTCTCTCTGTTTAATTCTAACCTCTCTCTCTCACCCTCTCTCTGTCTCCCCTCTCCCTCTCTGTTTCATTCTATCCTCTCTCTCTCTCTCTCTCTCGTCCTCTCTCTGTCCCATATGTCTCTGTGTTTAATTCTATCCTCTCTGTCTCGCCTTCTCTCTGTCCCCTCTCTCTCTCTCTGTTTAATTCTCTCCTCTCTCTCTCTCACCCTCTCTCTGTCCCCCCTCTCTCTCTCTGTTTAATTCTATCCTCTCTCTCTCTCTCTCTCTCTGTCTCTCACTCTCTCGCCCTCTGTCTGTCCCCCCCTCTCTCTCTCTGTTTAATTCTATCCTCTCTCTCTCTTGCCCTCTCTCTGACCCCCTCTCTCTCTCTGTTTAATTCTATCCTCTCTCTCTCTCGCCCTCTCTCTGTCCCCTCTCTCTGTTTAATTCTATCCTCTCTCTCTCTCTCTCTCTCTCACCCTCTCTCTGTCCCCTCGCCCTCTGTTTAATTCTATCCTCTCTCTCTCTCTCGCCCTCTCTCTGTCCCCCCCCGTTTAATTGTATCCTCTCTCTCTCGCCCTCTCTCTGTCCCCACTCTCTCTGTTTAATTCTATCCTCTTTCTCTCTCACCCTCTCTCTGTTTAATTCTGTCCTCTCTCTCTCTCGCTCTCTCTTTGTCCCTCCCCCGTTTAATTCTATCCTCTCTCTCTCTCGCCCTCTCTCCGTCGCCCGTCTCTCTCTCTCTGTTTAATTCTATTCTCTCTCTCTCTCGCCCTCTCTCTGTCCCCTCTCTATCTGTTTAAATCTACCCTCTCTCTCTCTCTCTCTCGCCCTCTCTCTGTCTCCCCTCTCTCTCCCTGTTTAATTCTATCCTCTCTCTCACCCTCTCTCTGTCCCCTCTCTCTCTGTTTAATTCTATCCTCTCTCTCTCTCTCAGCCTCTCTCTGTCCCCCCATCTCTCTCTGTTCAATTCTATCCTCTCTCTCTCTCTCTCTCTGTGTCTCTCACTCTCGCCCTCTGTCTGTCCTCCTCTCTCACTCTCTGTTTAATTCTATCCTCTCTCTCTCTCTCCCCCTCTCTCTCTGTCCCCCCTCTCTCTCCCTGTTTAATTCTATCCTCTCTCTCTCTCGCCCTCTCTCTGTCCCCTCTCTCTGTTTAATTCTATCCTCTCTCTCTCTCTCTCTCTCTCGCTCACCCTCTCTCTGTCCCCACTCTCTCTGTTTAATTCTATCTTCTCTCTCTCTTGCCCTTTCTCTGTCCCTCCCCCTCTGTTTAATTCTATCCTCTCTCTCTCTCTCACCCTCTCTCTGTCCCCCCCTCTCTGTTTAATTCTATCCTCTCTCTCTCTCGCCCTCTCTCTGTCCCCTCTCTCTCTCTATTTAATTCTATCCTCTCTCTCTCTCGCCCTCTCTGTGTGCCCCCTCTCTCTCTCTGTTTAATTCTCTCCTCTCTCTTTCACCCTCTCTCTGTCCCCCCTCTCTGTCTGTTTAATTCTAACCTCTCTCTCTCTCTCTCACCCTCTCTCTGTCCCCCCTCTCTCTTTGTTTAATTCTATTCTCTCTCTCTCTTGCCCTCTCTCTGTCCCCTCTCTCCCTCTCTGTTTAATTCTATCCCCCCTCTCTCTCTCTCGCCCTCTCTGTGTGCCCCCTCTCTCTCTCTGTTTAATTCTATCCTCTCTCTCTCTCACCCTCTCTCAGTCCCCCCTCTCTCCCTGTTTAATTCTATCCTCTCTCTCTCTCGCCCTCTCTCCGTCGCCCGTCTCTCTCTCTCTGTTTAATTCTATCCTCTCTCTCTGTCCCCTCTCTCTCTTTGTTTAATTCTATCCTCTCTCTCTCACCCTCTCTCTGTCCCCTCTCTCTCTATTTAATTCTATCCTCTCTCTCTCACCCTCTCTCTGTCCCTTCTTTCTCTCTCGCCCTCCCTGTGTCCCGCCTCCCTCTCTCTTTTTAATTCTAACCTCTCTCTCTCTCTATCTCCATTCTCTGTTTAATTCTATCCTCTCTCTCTCTCACCCTCTCTCTGTCCCCTATCTCTCTCTGTTCAATTCTATCCTCTCTCTCTCTCTCTCTCTCTCGCCCTCTCTTTGTCCCCCCTCTCTCTCTCTGTTTAATTCTATCCTCTCTCTCTCTCTCACTCTTTCTCTGTCCCCCCTCTCCCTGTTTAATTCTCTCGCATCTCTCTCTCTCACCCTCTCTCTGTTGCCTCTCCATCTCTGTTTAATTCTATCCTCTCTCTCTTGCCCTCTCTCTGTCCCCCTCTCTCTCTGTTTAATTCTGTCCTCTCTCTCTCTCACCCTCTCTCTGTCCCCCTCTGTCTCTCTGTTTAATTCTATCCTCTCTCTCTCTCTCTCTCTCTGTCTCTCACTCTCTCACCCTCTCTCTGTCCCCCCCATCTCTCTCTGTTTAATTCTATCCTCTCTCTCTCTTGCCCTCTCTCTGTCCCCCCTATCTCTCTCTGTTTAATTCTATCCTCTCTCTCTCTCACCCTCTCTCTGTCCTCTCTCTCTCTTTGTTCAATTCTATCCTCTCTCTCTCTCTCTCGCCCTCTCTTTGTCCCCACTCCCTCTCTCTTTTTAATTCTATCCTCTCTCTCTCTCTCTCTCAATCCTCTCTCTGTTTAATTCTGTCCTCTCTCTCTCTCTCTCTCTCTCTCTCTCTCTATCCTCTCTCTGTTTAATTCTGTCCTCTCTCTCTCTCTCTCTCTCGTCCTCTCCCTGTCCCCGATGTCTCTGTATTTAATTCTATTCTCTCTCTCTCACCCTCTCTCTGTCCCCTCTCTCTCTGTTTTATTCTATTTTCTCTCTCTCACCCTATCTCTGTCCCCCCCCTCTCTCTCTGTTTAATTCTATCCTCTCTCTCTCTCACCCTCTCTCTGTCCCCTCTCTCTCTCTGTTTAATTCTAACCTCTCTCTCTCACCCTCTCTCTGTCCCCCCTCTCTCTCTCTGTTTAATTCTATCCTCTCTCTCTCTCACCCTCTCTCTGTCCCCCTCTCTGTTTAATTCTATCCTCTCTCACTCTCTCTCTCTCTCTCTCTCGTCCTCTCTCTGTCCCATATGTCTCTGTGTTTAATTCTATCCTCTCTGTCTCGCCTTCTCTCTGCCCCCTCTCTCTCTGTTTAATTCTCTCCTCTCTCTCTCTCACCCTCTCTCTGTCCCCCCTCTCTCTCTCTGTTTAATTCTATCCTCTCTCTCTCTCTCTCTCTCTCTCTGTCTCTCACTCTCTCACCCTCTCTCTGTCCCCCCCATCTCTCTGTTTAATTCTATCCTCTCTCTCTCTTGCCCTCTCTCTGTCCCCCCTATCTCTCTCTGTTTAATTCTATCCTCTCTCTCACTCGCCCTCTCTCTGTCCCCCTATAAATCTCTGTTTAATTCTATCCCCTCTCTCTCTCACCGTCTCTCTGTCCTCTCTCTCTCTTTGTTCAATTCTATCCTCTCTCTCTCTCTCTCGCCCTCTCTTTGTCCCCCCTCCCTCTCTCTTTTTAATTCTATCCTCTCTCTCTCTCTCTCTCTCTCTCTCTCTCTCAATCCTCTCTCTGTTTAATTCTGTCCTCTCTCTCTCTCTCTCTCTCATCCTCTCTCTGTCCCATATGTCTCTGTGTTTAATTCTATCCTCTCTGTCTCGCCTTCTCTCTGTCCCCTCTCTCTCTCTCTGTTTAATTCTCTCCTCTCTCTCTCTCACCCTCTCTCTGTCCCCCCTCTCTCTCTGTTTAATTCTATCCTCTCTCTCTCTCTCTGTCTCTGTCTCTCACTCTCTCACCCTCTCTCTGTCCCCCCCATCTCTCTCTGTTTAATTCTATCCTCTCTCTCTCTCACCCTCTCTCTGTCCCCCTCTCTCTCTGGTTAATTCTATCCTCTCTCTCTCTCGCCCTCTCTCTGTCCCCTCGCCCTCTGTTTAATTCTATCCTCTCTCTCTGTCCCCTCTCTCTCTTTGTTTAATTCTATTCTCTCTCTCTCTCTTGCCCTCTCTCTGTCCCCTCTCTCTCTGTTTAATTCCACCCTCTCTCTCTCTCGCCCTCTCTCTATCTCCCCTCTCTCTCTCTGTTTAATTCTATCCTCTCTCTCTCTCACCCTCTCTCTGTTCCCCCTCTCTCTTTTTAATTCTATCCTCTCTCTCTCTCACCCTCTCTCTGTCACCCCTCTCTCTGTTTCATTCTATCCTCTCTGTCTTGCCTTCTCTCTGTCCCCTCTCTCTCTCTGTTTAATTCTCTCCTCTCTCTCTCTCAGCCTCTCTCTGTCCCCCCCTCTCTCTCTGTTCAATTCTATCCTCTCTCTCTCTCACCCTCTCTCTGTCCCCCTTCTCTCTCTCTGTTTAATTCTATCCTCTCTTTCAGCCTCTCTCTGTCCCCCCTCTTTCTCTCTGTTTAATTCTATCCCCTCTCTCTCTCTCACCCTCTCTCTGTCTCCCTCTCTCTCTCTCTGTTTAATTCTATCCTCTCTCTCTCACCCTCTCTCTGTCCCCTCTCTCTCTGTTTAATTCTATCCTCTCTCTCTCTTCACCCTCTGTCAGTACCACCTCTCTCTCTGTTTAATTCTATCCTCTCTCTCTCTCTCTCTCACCCTCTCTCTGTCGACTCTCTATCTCTGTTTAATTCTATCCTCTCTCTCTCTCTCTCACCCTCTGTCTGTACCACCTCTCTCTCTGTTTAATCCTGTCCTCACTCTCGCCCTCTCTCTGTCCCACCTCTATCTCTGTTTAATTCTATCCTCTGTCTCTCTCTGTTTAATTCTATCAACTCTCTCTCTTGCCCTCTCTCTGTCCCCCCTCTCTCTCTGTTTAATTCTATTCTCTCTCTCTCTCGCCCTCTCTCTCTGTCCCCTCCCTCTCTGTTTAATTCTCTCCTCTCTCTCTCTCACCCTCTCTCTGTCCCCTCTCTCTCTCTGTTTAATTCTATCCTCTCTCTCTCTCGCCCTCTCTCTGTCCCCCCTCTCTCTCTGTTTAATTCTATCCTCTCTCTCTCTCGCCCTCTCTCCGTCGCCCGTCTCTCTCTCGCTGTTTAATTCTATCCTCTCTCTTTCTCGCCCTCTCTCTCTCTCGCCCTCTCTCTGTCCCCCCTCTCTCTCTGTTTAATTCTATTCTCTCTCTCTCTCGCCCTCTCTCTCTGTCCCCTCTCTCTCTGTTTAATTCTCTCCTCTCTCTCTCTCACCCTCTCTCTGTCCCCTCTCTCTCTCTGTTTAATTCTATCCTCTCTCTCTCCCACCTTCTCTCTGTCCACCCTCTCTCTCTCTTTTTAATTCTATCCTCTCTCTCTCTCTCTCACCCTCTCTCTGTCACCCCTCTCTCTGTTTCATTCTATCCACTCTGTCTCGCCTTCTCTCTGTCCCCTCTCTCTCTCTGTTTAATTCTCTCCTCTCTCTCTCTCTCTCTCTCAGCCTCTCTCTGTCCCCCCCTCTCTCTCTGTTCAATTCTATCCTCTCTCTCTCTCTCTCTCGCCCTCTCTCTGTCCCCCCTCTCTCTCTCTGTTTAATTCTATCCTCTCTCTCTCTCGCCCTCTCTCTGTCCCTCCTCTCTCTCTGTTTAATTCTATCCTCTCTCTCTCTCTCACTCTCTCTCTCTGTCCCTCCTCTCTCTCTGTTTAATTCTATCCTCTCTCTCTCTCTCACTCTCTCTCTCTGTCCCCCCTCTCTCTCTGTTTAATTTTATCCTCTCTCTCTCTCGCCCTCTCTCTGTCCCCTCGCCCTCTGTTTAATTCTATTCTCTCTCCCTCACCCTATCTCTGTCACCCCTCTCTCTCTGTTTAATTCTATCCTCTCTCTTTCACCCTCTCTCTGTCCCCCCCCTCTCTCTGTTTAATTCTATCCTCTCTCTCTCTCTCTCTCTCTCTCACCCTCTCTCTGTCCCCCCTCTCTCTCTGTTTAATTCTATCCTCTCTCTCTCCCCCCCCTCTCTCTGTCCCCCTCGCTCTCTGTTTAATTCGATCCTCTCTCTCTTGCCCTCTCTCCGTCCCCCCTCTCTCTCTGTTCAATTCTATCCACTCTCTCTCTCTCTCTCTCTCTCTCTCTCTCACCCGCTCTCTGTCCCCTCTCCCTCTCCGTTTCATTCTATCCTCTCTCTCTCTCACCCTCTCTCTGTCCCCCTCTCTATTTAATTCTATCCTCTCCATCACTCTCGCCCTCTCTCTGTCCCCCTCTCTCTCTGTTTAATTCTCTCCTCTCTCTCTCTCTCAGCCTCTCTCAGTCACCCCCTCTCTCTCTGTTCAATTCTATCCTCTCTCTCTCTCACCCTCTCTCTGTCCCCCTGTCCCTCTCGTTTTAATTCTATCCTCTCTCTCTCTCTCTCTCTCTGTCTCTCACACTCTCGCCCTCTGTCTGTCCCCCTCTCTCTCTCTCTGTTTAATTCTATCCTCTCTCTCTCTCGCCCTCTCTCTGTCCCCCCTCTCTCTCTGTTTAATTCTATCCTCTCTCTCTCTCGCCCTCTCTCTGTCCCCTCTCTCTCTCTGTTTAATTCTATCCTCTCTCTCTCTCGCCCTCTCTCTGTCCCCCCTCTCTCTCTGTTTAATTCTATCCTCTCTCTCTCTCACCCTCTCTCTGTCCCCCTTCTCTCTGTTTAATTCTGTCCTCTCTCTCTCTCTCTATCTCCTCTCTCTGTTTAATTCTATCCTCTCTCTCTCTCGCCCTCTCTCTGTCCCCTCTCTCTCTCTGTTTAATTCTATCCTCTCTTTCTCGCCCTCTTTTGTCCCCCCTCCCTCTCTCTTTTTAATTCTATCCTCTCTCTCTCTCGCCCTCTCTCTGTCCCCTCTCTCTCTCTGTTTAATTCTATCCTCTCTCTCTCTCGCCCCCTCTCACTCTCGCCCTCTCTCTGTCCCCCTCTCTCTCTGTTTAATTCTATCCTCTCTCTCTCACCCTCTCTCTGTCCTCTCTCTCTCTCTGTTCAATTCTATCCTCTCTCTCTCTCTCTCTCGCCCTCTCTTTGTCCTCCCTCCCTCTCTCTTTTTAATTCTACCCTCTCTCTCTCTCTCTCTCTCTAAATCCTCTCTCTGTTTAATTCTGTCCTCTCTCTCTCTCTCTCTCTCTCTCTCGTCCTCTCCCTGTCCCCGATGTCTCTGTATTTAATTCTATCCTCTCTCTCTCTCACCCTCTCTCTGTCCCCTCTCTCTCTCTGTTTTATTCTATTTTCTCTCTCTCACCCTATCTCTGTCCCCCCTCTCTCCCTCTGTTTAATTCTATCCTCTCTCTCTCTCGCCCTCTCTGTCCCCCCCAACTCTCTCTGTTTAATTCTGTCCTCTCTCTCTCTCACCCGCTCTCTGTCCCCCTCTCTCTCTGTTTAATTCTCTCCTCTCTCTTTCTCTCAGCCTCTCTCTGTCACCCCCTCTCTCTCTGTTCAATTCTATCCTCTCTCTCTCTCGCCCTCTCTCTGTCCCCTCTCTCTCTGTTTAATTCTATCCTCTCTCTCTCTCTCGCCCTCTCTCTGTCCCCCTCTCTCTATGTTTAATTCTCTCCTCTCTCTCTCACCCTCTCTCTGTCCCCTCTCTCTCTTTTTAATGCTATCCTCTCTCTCTCTCTATCTCCTCTCTCTGTTTAATTCTATCCTCTCTCTCTCTCGCCCCCTCTCACTCTCGCCCTCTCTCTGTCCCCCTCTCTCTCTGTTTAATTCTATCCTCTCTCTCTCACCCTCTCTCTGTCCTCTCTCTCTCTCTGTTCAATTCTATCCTCTCTCTCTCTCTCTCGCCCTCTCTTTGTCCCCCCCCCTCTCTCTTTTTAATTCTATCCTCTCTCTCTCTCTCTCTCTCTCTAAATTCTCTCTCTGTTTAATTCTGTCCTCTCTCTCTCTCTCTCTCTCTCTCTCGTCCTCTCCCTGTCCCCGATGTCTCTGTATTTAATTCTATCCTCTCTCTCTCTCACCCTCTCTCTGTCCCCTCTCTCTCTCTGTTTAATTCTATCCTCTCTCTCTCTCGCCCCCTCTCACTCTTGCCCTCTCTCTGTCCCCCTCTCTCTCTGTTTAATTCTGTCCTCTCTCTCTCACCCTCTCTCTGTACTCTCTCTCTCTCTGTTCAATTCTATCCTCTCTCTCTCTCTCTCTCGCCCTCTCTCTGTCCCCCCTCTCTCTCTGTTTAATTCTATCCTCTCTCTCTCCCCCTCTCTCTCTGTCCCCCCTGTCTCTCCCTGTTTAATACTATCCTCTCTCTCTCTCGCCCTCTCTCTGTTTAATTCTATCCTCTCTCTCTCTCTCTCTCTCTCTCACCCTCTCTCTGTCCCCACTCTCTCTGTTTAATTCTATCCTCTCTCTCTCTCTCTCACCCTCTCTCTGTCCCCACTCTCTCTGTTTAATTCTATCTTCTCTCTCTCTCGCCCTTTCTCTGTCCCTCCCCCTCTGTTTAATTCTATCCTCTCTCTCTCTCTCTCACACCCTGTATCTGTCGCCTCTCTCTCTCTGTTTAATTCTATCCTCTCTCTCTCTCGCCCTCTCTCTGTCCCCTCTCTCTCTATTTAATTCTATCCTCTCTCTCTCTCGCCCTCTCTCTGTGCCCCCTCTCTCTCTCTGTTTAATTCTCTCCTCTCTCTCTCACCCTCTCTCTGTCCCCACTCTCACTGTTTAATTCTATTTTCTCTCTCTCTCGCCCTCTCTCTGTCCCCTCTCTCTCTCTGTTTAATTCTATCCTCTCTCTCTCTCTGTTTAATTCTATCCTCTCTCTCTCTCGCCCCCTCTCACTCTCGCCCTCTCTCTGTCCCCCTCTCTCTCTGTTTAATTCTATCCTCTCTCTCTCACCCTCTCTCTGTCCTCTCTCTCTCTCTGTTCAATTCTATCCTCTCTCTCTCTCTCTCTCGCCCTCTCTTTGTCCCCCCTCCCTCTCTCTTTTTAATTCTATCCTCTCTCTCTCTCTCTCTCTCTAAATCCTCTCTCTGTCTAATTCTGTCCTCTCTCTATCTCTCTCTCTCTCTCTCTCGTCCTCTCCCTGTCCCCGATGTCTCTGTATTTAATTCTATCCTCTCACACTCTCGCCCTCTGTCTGTCCCCCTCTCTCTCTCTCTGTTTAATTCTATCCTCTCTCTCTCTCGCCCTCTCTCTGTCCCCCCTCTCTCTCTGTTTAATTCTATCCTCTCTCTCTCTCTCACCCTCTCTCTGTCCCCTCTCTCTCTGTTTAATTCTATCCTCTCTCTCTCTCTCTCACCCTCTTTCTGTCCCCCTTCACTCTGTTTAATTCTGTCCTCTCTCTCTCTCACCCTCTCTCTGTCCCCCCCTCTCTGTTTAATTCTATCCTCTCTCTCTCTCGCCCTCTCTCTGTCCCCCCTCTCTCTCTGTTTAATTCTAACCTCTCTCTCTCTCTCTCTCTCTCTCACCCTCTCTCTGTCCCACCTCTGTCTCTTTGTTTAATTCTGTTCTCTCTCTCACTCACCCGCTCTCTGTCCCCTCTCTTGCTGTTTTTAATTATGTCCTCACTCTCGCCCTCTCTCTGTCCCACCTCTATCTCTGTTTAATTCTATCCTCTCTCTCTCTCGCTATCTCTCTGTCCCCCCTCTCTCTGTTTAATTCTATCCCCCTCTCTCTGTCCCCTCTCTCTCTCTGTTTAATTCTATCCCCCCTCTCTCTCTCACACTCTCTTTGTCCACCCCTTCTCTGTTTCATTCTATCCTCTCTCTCTCACCCTTTCTCTGTCCCCCCTCTCCCTGTTTAATTCTATCCCATCTCTCACTCTCACCCTCTCTCTGTCCCCCCTCTCTCTCTCTGTTTAATTCTATCAACTCTCTCTCTTGCCCTCTCTCTGTCCCCCCTCTCTCTCTGTTTAATTCTATCCGCTCTCTCTCTCACCCTCTCTCTGTCCCCTCTCTCTCTCTATTTAATTCTATCCTCTCTCTCTCTCACCCTCCCTCTGTCCCCTCTCCCTCTCTATTTAATTCTGTCCTCTCTCTCTCTCGCCCTCTCTCTGTCCCCTCTCTCTCTCTGTTTAATTCTATCCTCTCTCTCTCTCTCACACCCTCTCTCTGTCCCCCCTCTCTCTCTCTGTTTAATTCTATCCTCTCTCTCTCTCGCCCTCTCTCTGTCCCCTCTCTCTCTCTGTTTAATTCTATCCTCTCTCTCTCTCTCTCTCTCTCACACTCTCTCTGTCCCCCTTCTCTCTGTTTAATTCTAACCTCTCTCTCTCTCTCTCTATCTCTCTCTGTCCCCTCTCTCTCTTTGTTTAATTCTATTCTCTCTCTCACTCACCCTCTCTCTGTCCCCTTTCTCGCTCTTTTTAATTCTGTCCTCTCTCTCACCCTCTCTCAGTCCACCCTCTCTCTCTCTGTTTAATTCTATCCTCTCTCTCTCTCACCCGCTCTCTGTCCCCTCTCCCTCTCCGTTTCATTCTATCCTCTCTCTCTCTCTCTCGCCCTCTCTGTCCCCCCCATCTCTCTCTGTTTAATTCTCTCCTCTCTCTCTCTCACCCGCTCTCTGTCCCCTCTCCCTCTCCGTTTCATTCTATCCTCTCTCTCTCTCACCCTCTCTCTGTCCCCCTCTCTGTTTAATTCTATCCTCTCTCTCTCTCTCTCTCGTCCTCTCTCTGTCCCCTAGGTATCTCTGTTTAATTCTATCCCCTCTCTCTCTCTCTCTCAGCCTCTCTCTGTCACCCCCTCTCTCTCTGTTTAATTCTGTCCTCTCTCTCTCGCCCTCTCTCTGTCCCCCCTCTCTCCCTGTTTAATTCTATCCTCTCTCTCTCTCTCTCGCCCTCTCTCTGTTTAATTCTATCCTCTCTCTCTCTCTCTCGCCCTCTCTCTGTTTAATTCTATCCTCTCTCTCTCTCTCTCTCTCTCTCTCTCACCCTCTCTCTGTCCCCACTCTCTCTGTTTAATTCTATCCTCTCTCTCTCTCTCTCACCCTCTCTTTGTCCCCACTCTCTCTGTTTAATTCTATCTTCTCTCTCTCTCGCCCTTTCTCTGTCCCTCCCCCTCTGTTTAATTCTATCCTCTCTCTCTCTCTCTCACACCCTGTATCTGTCGCCTCTCTCTGTCTGTTTAATTCTATCCTCTCTCTCTCTCTCACCCTCTCTCTGTCCCCCTCTCCCTGTTTAATTCTATCCCATCTCTCTCTCTCACCCTCTCTCTGTTTCATTCTATCCTCTCTCTCTCTAGCCCTCTCTCTGTCCCCTCGGTCTCTGTTTAATTCTATCCTCTCTCTCTCACCCTCTCTCTGTCCCCCCCCACTCTCTCTGTTTAATTCTATCCTCTCTCTCTCACCCTCTCTCTGTCCTCTCTCTCTCTGTTCAATTCTATCCTCTCTCTCTCTCTCTCTCGCCCTCTCTTTGTCCCCCCCTCCCTCTCTCTTTTTAATTCTATCCTCTCTCTCTCTCTCCTCTCTCTGTTTAATTCTGTCCTCTCTGTCTCTCTCTCTCTCTCGTCCTCTCCCTGTCCCCGATGTCTCTGTATTTAATTCTATCCTCTCTCTCTCACCCTCTCTCTGTCCCCTCTCTCTCTCTGTTTTGTTCTATTTTCTCTCTCTCACCCTCTCTCTGTCCCCCCCCCTCTCTCTCT
The DNA here is from genome assembly GCF_047496795.1 of Chiloscyllium punctatum. Lineage (NCBI taxonomy): Eukaryota > Metazoa > Chordata > Chondrichthyes > Orectolobiformes > Hemiscylliidae > Chiloscyllium > Chiloscyllium punctatum. The sequence goes on from NW_027310063.1 coordinate 63,858, forward strand.
GTTTAATTCTAACCTCTCTCTCTGTCCCCCCCTCTCTCTCTGTTTAATTCTATCCTCTCTCTCTCTCTCGCCCTCTCTCTACCTCCCCTCTCTCTCTCTGTTTAATTCTATCCTCTCTCTCTCACCCTCTCTCTGTCCCCCCTCTTTCTTTTTAATTCTATCCTCTCTCTCTCTCTCTCTCTCGCCCTCTCTCTATCTCCCCTCTCTCTGTGCAATTCTATCCACTCTCTCTCTCACCCTCTCTCTGTCACCCCTCTCTCTGTTTAATTCTATCCTCTCTCTCTCTCTCACCCTCTCTCAGTCCCCCCTCTCTCTCTGTTTAATTCTATCCTCTCTCTCTCTCGCCCTCTCTCCGTCGCCCGTCTCTCTCTCTCTGTTTAATTCTATCCTCTCTCTCTGTCCCCTCTCTCCCTGTTTAATTCTATCCTCTCTCTCTCTATCGCCCTCTCTCTATCTCCCCTCTCTCTCTGTTTAATTCTATCCTCTCTCTCTCTCTCACCCTCTATCTGTCGCCTCTCTCTCTCTGTTTAATTCTATCCTCTCTCTCTCACCCTCTCTCTGTCCCCTCTCTCTCTGTTTAATTCTATCCTCTCTCTCTCACCCTCTCTCTGTCCCCTCTCTCTCTGTTTAATTCTATCCTCTCTCTCTCTCTCTCTCACCCTCTCTCTGTTCCCCCTCTCTCTGTTTAATTCTATCCTCTCTCTCTCACACCCTCTCTCTGTACCCCCCTCTGTCTCTCTGTTTAATTCTATCTTCTCTCTCACTCGCCCTCTCTCTGTCCCCTCTCTGTCTTTGTTTAATTCTATCCTCTCTCTCTCTCACCCTCTCTCTGTCCTCTCTCTCTCTCTGTTCAATTCTATCCTCTCTCTCTCTCTCTCTTGCCCTCTCTCTGTCCCCTCTCTGTCTTTGTTTTTTCTATCCTCTCTCTCTCTCACGCTCTCTCTGTCCCCCCCCCTCTCTGTTTAATTCTATCCTCTCTCTCTCTCTCTCTCGCCCTCTCTTTGTCCCCCCTCCCTCTCTCTTTTTAATTCTATCCTCTCTCTCTCTCTCTCAATCCTCTCTCTGTTTAATTCTGTCCTCTCTCTCTCTCTCTCTCTCTCTCGTCCTCTCCCTGTCCCCGATGTCTCTGTATTTAATTCTATCCTCTCTCTCTCACCCTCTCTCTGTCCCCTCTCTTTCTCTGTTTTATTTTATTTTCTCTCTCTCACCCTATCTCTGTCCCCCTTCTCTCTCTCTGTTTAATTCTATCCTCTCTCTCTCTCGCCCTCTCTGACCCCCTCTCTCTCTCTGTTTCATTCTAACCTCTCTCTCTCGCCCTCTCTCTGTCCCCCTTCTCTCTCTCTGTTTAATTCTATCCTCTCTCTCTCTCACACTCTCTCTGTCCCCCCTCTGTCTCTCTGTTTAATTCTATCCTCTCTCTCTCTCACCCTCTCTCTGTCCCCTCTCCCTCTCAGTTTCATTCTATCCTCTCTCTCTCTCACCCTCTCCCTGTCCCCCTCTCTGTTTAATTCTATCCTCTCTCTCTCTCTCTCTCTCTCGTCCTCTCTCTGTCCCATATGTCTCTGTGTTTAATTCTATCCTCTCTGTCTCGCCTTCTCTCTGTCCCCTCTCTCTCTCTCTGTTTAATTCTCTCCTCTCTCTCTCTCACCCTCTCTCTGTCCCCCCTCTCTCTCTCTGTTTAATTCTATCCTACCTCTCTCTCTCTCTCTCTCTCTGTCTCTCACTCTCTCACCCTCTCTCCCTCCCTCTGTCCCCCCCATCTCTCTCTGTTTAATTCTATCCTCTCTCTCTCTCGCCCTCTCTCTGTCCCCTCGCCCTCTGTTTAATTCTATCCTCTCTCTCTGTCCCCTCTCGCTCTTTGTTTAATTCTATTCTCTCTCTCTCTCTCACCCTCTCTCTGTCCCCCCTCTCTCTTTTTAATTCTATCCTCTCTCTCTCTCACCCTCTCTCTGTCACCCCTCTCTCTGTTTCATTCTATCCTCTCTGTCTCGTCCTCTCTCTGTCCCCTCTCTCTCTCTGTTTAATTCTCTCCTCTCTCTCTCTCTCTCAGCCTCTCTCTGTCCCCCCCTCTCTCTCTCTGTTCAATTCTATCCTCTCTCTCTCTCTCTCTCTCGCCCTCTCTCTGTGCCCCCTCTCTCTCTCTGTTTAATTCTATCCTCTCTCTCTCTCTCTCTCTCTCTCTGTCTCTCACACTCTCGCCCTCTGCCTGTCCCCCCTCTCTCTCTCTCTCTGTTTAATTCTATCCTCTCTCTCTCTCGCCCTCTCTCTGTCCCTCCTCTCTCTCTGTTTAATTCTATCCTCTCTCTCTCTCACCGTCTCTCTGTCCCCTCTCTGTCTTTGTTTAATTCTAACCTCTCTCTCTCTCTCTCACCCTCTCTCTGTCGCCCCTCTTTCTCTGTTTAATTCTTTCCTCTCTCTCTCACCCTCTCTCTGTCCCCTCTCTCTATGTTTAATTCTATCCTCTCTCTCTCTCTTGCCCTCTCTCTGTCCCCTCTCTCTCTCTCTGATTAATTCTATCATCTCTCTCTCTCACCCTCTCTCTGTACCCTCTCTTTCTCTGTTTTATTCTATTCTCCTTCTCTCTCGCCCTCTCTCTTTCCCCTCTCTCTCTCTGTTTAATTCTATTCTCTCTCTCTTGCTCTCTCTCTGTGCCCCCCCTCTGTTTAATTCTATCCTCTCTTTCTCTCACCCTCTCTCCGTCTCCTCTCTCTCTGTTTAATTCTATCCTCTCTCTCTCTCTCACCCTCTCTCTGTCCCCCCACTCTCTCTGTTTAATTCTATCCTCTCTCTCTCTCGCCCTCTCTCCGTCGCCCGTCTCTCTCTCTCTGTTTAATTCTATCCTCTCTCTCTGTCCCCTCTCTCTCTTTGTTTAATTCTATTCTCTCTCTCTCTCGCCCTCTCTCTGTCCCCTCTCGCTCTCTGTTTAATTCTACCCTCTCTCTCTCTCTATCGCCCTCTCTCTATCTCCCCCCTCTCTCTGTTTAATTCTATCCTCTCTCTCTCTCGACTACTCTCTGTCCCCCTCTCTCTCTCTGTTTAATTCTATCCTCTCTCTCTCTCACCCTCTCTCTGTCCCCTCTCTCTCTCTGTTTAATTCTACCCTCTCTCTCTCTCGCCCTCTATCTTTCTCCCCTCGCTCTCTCTGTTTAATTCTATCCTCTGTCTCTCTCACCCTCTCTCTGTCCCCCCTCTCTCTTTTTAATTCTATCCTCTCTCTCTCCCACCTTCTCTCTGTCCCCCCTCTCTCTCTCTTTTTAATTCTATCCTCTCTCTCTCTCGCCCTCTCTCTGTCACCCCTCTCTCTGTTTAATTTTATCCTCTCTCTCACTCACCCTCTCTCTGTCCCCTCGCTCTCTGTTTAATTCTATCCTCTCTCTCTCTCGCCCACTCTCTGTCCCCTCGCTCTCTGTTTAATTCTATCCTCTCTCTCTCTCCCCCTCTCTCTGTCCCCTCTCTCTCTCTTTGTTTAATTCGATCCTCTCTCTCACTCACCCTCTCTCTGACGCCTCTCTCTGTTTAATTCTTTCCTCTCTCTCTCACCCTCTCTCTGTCCGCGCCCCTCTCTCTGTTTAATTCTATCCACTCTCTCTCTCACCGTCTCTCTATCCCCTCTCTCTCTGTTTAATTCTCTCCTCTCTCTCTCTCAGCCTCTCTCTGTCACCCCCTCTCTCTCTGTTCAATTCTATCCTCTCTCTCTCTCTCTCGCCCTCTCTCTGTCCCCCCTCTCTCTCTGTTTAATTCTATCCTCTCTCTCTCTCTCTCACCCTCTCTCTGTTCCCCCCCTCTCTCTGTTTAATTCTATCCTCTCTCTCTCTCTCTCGCCCTCTCTTTGTCCTCCCTCCCTCTCTCTTTTTAATTCTATCCTCTCTCTCTCTCTCTCTCTCTCTCCTCTCTCTGTTTAATTCTGTCTTCTCTCTCTCTCTCTCTCTCTCTCTCTCTCTCTCACCCTCTATCTGTTCCCCCTCTCTCTCTCTGTTTAATTCTATTCTCTCTCTTTCACCCTATCTCTGTCACCCCCCTCTCTCTGTTTAATTCTATCCTCTCTCTCTCTCTCTCACCCTCTCTCTGTCCCCCCTCTCTCTCTTTGTTTAATTCTATTCTCTCTCACTCACCCGCTCTCTGTCCCCTCTCTCGCTCTCTTTAATTCTGTCCTCACTCTCGCCCTCTCTCTGTCCCACCTCTATCTCTGTTTAATTCTATCCTCTCTCTCTCTCGCTATCTCTCTGTCCCCCCCCTCTCTGTTTAATTCTATCCCCCCTCTCTCTCTCACACTCTCTTTGTCCCCCCTTCTCTGTTTCATTCTATCCTCTCTCTCTCACCCTTTCTCTGTCCCCCCTCTCCCTGTTTAATTCTATCCCATCTCTCTCTCTCACCCTCTCTCTGTCCCCCCCTCTCTCCCTGTTTAATTCTATCCTCTCTCTCTCTCTCGCCCTCTCTCTGTCCCCTCTCTCTCTATTTAATTCTATCCTCTCTCTCTCTCTCTCTCTTTATCTCCTCTCTCTGTTTAATTCTGACCCCTCTCTCTCTCTCTCTCGTCCTGTCCCTGTCCCCGATGTCTCTGTATTAAATCTCTCCTCTCTCTCTCACCCTCTCTCTGTCCCCTCTCTCTCTCTGTTTTATTGTATTCTCTCTCTCTCACCCTATCTCTGTCCTCCCTCTCTCTCTCTGTTTAATTCTAACCTCTCTCTCTCACCCTCTCTCTGTCTCCCCTCTCTCTCTGTTCAATTCTATCCTCTCTCTCTCTCTCTCTCACCCTCTCTCTGTCCCCTCTCTCTCTCTGTTTAATTCTAACCTCTCTCTCTCACCCTCTCTCTGTCTCCCCTCTCCCTCTCTGTTTCATTCTATCCTCTCTCTCTCTCTCTCTCTCGTCCTCTCTCTGTCCCATATGTCTCTGTGTTTAATTCTATCCTCTCTGTCTCGCCTTCTCTCTGTCCCCTCTCTCTCTCTCTGTTTAATTCTCTCCTCTCTCTCTCTCACCCTCTCTCTGTCCCCCCTCTCTCTCTCTGTTTAATTCTATCCTCTCTCTCTCTCTCTCTCTCTGTCTCTCACTCTCTCACCCTCTGTCTGTCCCCCCCTCTCTCTCTCTGTTTAATTCTATCCTCTCTCTCTCTTGCCCTCTCTCTGACCCCCTCTCTCTCTCTGTTTAATTCTATCCTCTCTCTCTCTCGCCCTCTCTCTGTCCCCTCTCTCTGTTTAATTCTATCCTCTCTCTCTCTCTCTCTCTCTCTCACCCTCTCTCTGTCCCCTCGCCCTCTGTTTAATTCTATCCTCTCTCTCTCTCTCGCCCTCTCTCTGTCCCCCCCCGTTTAATTGTATCCTCTCTCTCTCTCTCTCTCGCCCTCTCTCTGTCCCCACTCTCTCTGTTTAATTCTATCCTCTTTCTCTCTCACCCTCTCTCTGTTTAATTCTGTCCTCTCTCTCTCTCGCTCTCTCTTTGTCCCTCCCCCGTTTAATTCTATCCTCTCTCTCTCTCGCCCTCTCTCCGTCGCCCGTCTCTCTCTCTCTGTTTAATTCTATTCTCTCTCTCTCTCGCCCTCTCTCTGTCCCCTCTCTATCTGTTTAAATCTACCCTCTCTCTCTCTCTCTCTCGCCCTCTCTCTGTCTCCCCTCTCTCTCCCTGTTTAATTCTATCCTCTCTCTCACCCTCTCTCTGTCCCCTCTCTCTCTGTTTAATTCTATCCTCTCTCTCTCTCTCAGCCTCTCTCTGTCCCCCCATCTCTCTCTGTTCAATTCTATCCTCTCTCTCTCTCTCTCTCTGTGTCTCTCACTCTCGCCCTCTGTCTGTCCTCCTCTCTCACTCTCTGTTTAATTCTATCCTCTCTCTCTCTCTCCCCCTCTCTCTCTGTCCCCCCTCTCTCTCCCTGTTTAATTCTATCCTCTCTCTCTCTCGCCCTCTCTCTGTCCCCTCTCTCTGTTTAATTCTATCCTCTCTCTCTCTCTCTCTCTCTCTCGCTCACCCTCTCTCTGTCCCCACTCTCTCTGTTTAATTCTATCTTCTCTCTCTCTTGCCCTTTCTCTGTCCCTCCCCCTCTGTTTAATTCTATCCTCTCTCTCTCTCTCACCCTCTCTCTGTCCCCCCCTCTCTGTTTAATTCTATCCTCTCTCTCTCTCGCCCTCTCTCTGTCCCCTCTCTCTCTCTGTTTAATTCTATCCTCTCTCTCTCGCCCTCTCTCTGTCCCCTCTCTCTGTTTAATTCTATCCTCTCTCTCTCTCTCTGTCTCGCTCACCCTCTCTCTGTCCCCACTCTCTCTGTTTAATTCTATCTTCTCTCTCTCTTGCCCTTTCTCTGTCCCTCCCCCTCTGTTTAATTCTATCCTCTCTCTCTCTCTCACCCTCTCTCTGTCCCCTCTCTCTCTCTGTTTAATTCTATCCTCTCTCTCTCTCGCCCTCTCTCTGTCCCCTCTCTCTCTCTATTTAATTCTATCCTCTCTCTCTCTCGCCCTCTCTGTGTGCCCCCTCTCTCTCTCTGTTTAATTCTCTCCTCTCTCTTTCACCCTCTCTCTGTCCCCCCTCTCTGTCTGTTTAATTCTAACCTCTCTCTCTCTCTCTCACCCTCTCTCTGTCCCCCCTCTCTCTTTGTTTAATTCTATTCTCTCTCTCTCTTGCCCTCTCTCTGTCCCCTCTCTCCCTCTCTGTTTAATTCTATCCCCCCTCTCTCTCTCTCGCCCTCTCTGTGTGCCCCCTCTCTCTCTCTGTTTAATTCTATCCTCTCTCTCTCTCACCCTCTCTCAGTCCCCCCTCTCTCCCTGTTTAATTCTATCCTCTCTCTCTCTCGCCCTCTCTCCGTCGCCCGTCTCTCTCTCTCTGTTTAATTCTATCCTCTCTCTCTGTCCCCCTCTCTCTCTTTGTTTAATTCTATCCTCTCTCTCTCACCCTCTCTCTGTCCCCTCTCTCTCTATTTAATTCTATCCTCTCTCTCTCACCCTCTCTCTGTCCCTTCTTTCTCTCTCGCCCTCCCTGTGTCCCGCCTCCCTCTCTCTTTTTAATTCTAACCTCTCTCTCTCTCTATCTCCATTCTCTGTTTAATTCTATCCTCTCTCTCTCTCTCTCTCTCTCTCTGTCTCTCACACTCTCGCCCTCTGCCTGTCCCCCCTCTCTCTCTCTCTCTGTTTAATTCTATCCTCTCTCTCTCTCGCCCTCTCTCTGTCCCTCCTCTCTCTCTGTTTAATTCTATCCTCTCTCTCTCTCACCGTCTCTCTGTCCCCTCTCTGTCTTTGTTTAATTCTAACCTCTCTCTCTCTCTCTCACCCTCTCTCTGTCGCCCCTCTTTCTCTGTTTAATTCTTTCCTCTCTCTCTCACCCTCTCTCTGTCCCCTCTCTCTATGTTTAATTCTATCCTCTCTCTCTCTCTTGCCCTCTCTCTGTCCCCTCTCTCTCTCTCTGATTAATTCTATCATCTCTCTCTCTCACCCTCTCTCTGTACCCTCTCTGTCTCTGTTTTATTCTATTCTCCTTCTCTCTCGCCCTCTCTCTGTCCCCTCTCTCTCTCTGTTTAATTCTATTCTCTCTCTCTTGCTCTCTCTCTGTGCCCCCCCTCTGTTTAATTCTATCCTCTCTTTCTCTCACCCTCTCTCCGTCTCCTCTCTCTCTGTTTAATTCTATCCTCTCTCTCTCTCTCACCCTCTCTCTGTCCCCCCACTCTCTCTGTTTAATTCTATCCTCTCTCTCTCTCGCCCTCTCTCCGTCGCCCGTCTCTCTCTCTCTGTTTAATTCTATCCTCTCTCTCTGTCCCCTCTCTCTCTTTGTTTAATTCTATTCTCTCTCTCTCTCGCCCTCTCTCTGTCCCCTCTCGCTCTCTGTTTAATTCTACCCTCTCTCTCTCTCTATCGCCCTCTCTCTATCTCCCCCCTCTCTCTGTTTAATTCTATCCTCTCTCTCTCTCACCCTCTCTCTGTCCCCTCTCTCTCTCTGTTTAATTCTACCCTCTCTCTCTCTCGCCCTCTATCTTTCTCCCCTCGCTCTCTCTGTTTAATTCTATCCTCTGTCTCTCTCACCCTCTCTCTGTCCCCCCTCTCTCTTTTTAATTCTATCCTCTCTCTCTCCCACCTTCTCTCTGTCCCCCCTCTCTCTCTCTTTTTAATTCTATCCTCTCTCTCTCTCGCCCTCTCTCTGTCACCCCTCTCTCTGTTTAATTTTATCCTCTCTCTCACTCACCCTCTCTCTGTCCCCTCGCTCTCTGTTTAATTCTATCCTCTCTCTCTCTCGCCCACTCTCTGTCCCCTCGCTCTCTGTTTAATTCTATCCTCTCTCTCTCTCCCCCTCTCTCTGTCCCCTCTCTCTCTCTTTGTTTATTCGATCCTCTCTCTCACTCACCCTCTCTCTGACGCCTCTCTCTGTTTAATTCTTTCCTCTCTCTCTCACCCTCTCTCTGTCCGCGCCCCTCTCTCTGTTTAATTCTATCCACTCTCTCTCTCACCGTCTCTCTATCCCCTCTCTCTCTGTTTAATTCTCTCCTCTCTCTCTCTCAGCCTCTCTCTGTCACCCCCTCTCTCTCTGTTCAATTCTATCCTCTCTCTCTCTCTCTCGCCCTCTCTCTGTCCCCCCTCTCTCTCTGTTTAATTCTATCCTCTCTCTCTCTCTCTCACCCTCTCTCTGTTCCCCCTCTCTCTCTGTTTAATTCTATCCTCTCTCTCTCTCTCTCGCCCTCTCTTTGTCCTCCCTCCCTCTCTCTTTTTAATTCTATCCTCTCTCTCTCTCTCTCTCTCTCTCCTCTCTCTGTTTAATTCTGTCTTCTCTCTCTCTCTCTCTCTCTCTCTCTCTCTCTCACCCTCTATCTGTTCCCCCTCTCTCTCTCTGTTTAATTCTATTCTCTCTCTTTCACCCTATCTCTGTCACCCCCCTCTCTCTGTTTAATTCTATCCTCTCTCTCTCTCTCTCACCCTCTCTCTGTCCCCCCTCTCTCTCTTTGTTTAATTCTATTCTCTCTCACTCACCCGCTCTCTGTCCCCTCTCTCGCTCTCTTTAATTCTGTCCTCACTCTCGCCCTCTCTCTGTCCCACCTCTATCTCTGTTTAATTCTATCCTCTCTCTCTCTCGCTATCTCTCTGTCCCCCCCCTCTCTGTTTAATTCTATCCCCCCTCTCTCTCTCACACTCTCTTTGTCCCCCCTTCTCTGTTTCATTCTATCCTCTCTCTCTCACCCTTTCTCTGTCCCCCCTCTCCCTGTTTAATTCTATCCCATCTCTCTCTCTCACCCTCTCTCTGTCCCCCCCTCTCTCCCTGTTTAATTCTATCCTCTCTCTCTCTCTCGCCCCTCTCTCTGTCCCCTCTCTCTCTATTTAATTCTATCCTCTCTCTCTCTCTCTCTCTTTATCTCCTCTCTCTGTTTAATTCTGACCCCTCTCTCTCTCTCTCTCGTCCTGTCCCTGTCCCCGATGTCTCTGTATTAAATCTCTCCTCTCTCTCTCACCCTCTCTCTGTCCCCTCTCTCTCTCTGTTTTATTGTATTCTCTCTCTCTCACCCTATCTCTGTCCTCCCTCTCTCTCTCTGTTTAATTCTAACCTCTCTCTCTCACCCTCTCTCTGTCTCCCCTCTCTCTCTGTTCAATTCTATCCTCTCTCTCTCTCTCTCTCACCCTCTCTCTGTCCCCTCTCTCTCTCTGTTTAATTCTAACCTCTCTCTCTCACCCTCTCTCTGTCTCCCCTCTCCCTCTCTGTTTCATTCTATCCTCTCTCTCTCTCTCTCTCTCGTCCTCTCTCTGTCCCATATGTCTCTGTGTTTAATTCTATCCTCTCTGTCTCGCCTTCTCTCTGTCCCCTCTCTCTCTCTCTGTTTAATTCTCTCCTCTCTCTCTCTCACCCTCTCTCTGTCCCCCCTCTCTCTCTCTGTTTAATTCTATCCTCTCTCTCTCTCTCTCTCTCTGTCTCTCACTCTCTCACCCTCTGTCTGTCCCCCCCTCTCTCTCTCTGTTTAATTCTATCCTCTCTCTCTCTTGCCCTCTCTCTGACCCCCTCTCTCTCTCTGTTTAATTCTATCCTCTCTCTCTCTCGCCCTCTCTCTGTCCCCTCTCTCTGTTTAATTCTATCCTCTCTCTCTCTCTCTCTCTCTCTCACCCTCTCTCTGTCCCCTCGCCCTCTGTTTAATTCTATCCTCTCTCTCTCTCTCGCCCTCTCTCTGTCCCCCCCCGTTTAATTGTATCCTCTCTCTCTCTCTCTCTCGCCCTCTCTCTGTCCCCACTCTCTCTGTTTAATTCTATCCTCTTTCTCTCTCACCCTCTCTCTGTTTAATTCTGTCCTCTCTCTCTCTCGCTCTCTCTTTGTCCCTCCCCCGTTTAATTCTATCCTCTCTCTCTCTCGCCCTCTCTCCGTCGCCCGTCTCTCTCTCTCTGTTTAATTCTATTCTCTCTCTCTCTCGCCCTCTCTCTGTCCCCTCTCTATCTGTTTAAATCTACCCTCTCTCTCTCTCTCTCTCGCCCTCTCTCTGTCTCCCCTCTCTCTCCCTGTTTAATTCTATCCTCTCTCTCACCCTCTCTCTGTCCCCTCTCTCTCTGTTTAATTCTATCCTCTCTCTCTCTCTCAGCCTCTCTCTGTCCCCCCATCTCTCTCTGTTCAATTCTATCCTCTCTCTCTCTCTCTCTCTGTGTCTCTCACTCTCGCCCTCTGTCTGTCCTCCTCTCTCACTCTCTGTTTAATTCTATCCTCTCTCTCTCTCTCCCCCTCTCTCTCTGTCCCCCCTCTCTCTCCCTGTTTAATTCTATCCTCTCTCTCTCTCGCCCTCTCTCTGTTTAATTCTATCCTCTCTCTCTCTCTCTCTCTCTCTCGCTCACCCTCTCTCTGTCCCCACTCTCTCTGTTTAATTCTATCTTCTCTCTCTCTTGCCCTTTCTCTGTCCCTCCCCCTCTGTTTAATTCTATCCTCTCTCTCTCTCTCACCCTCTCTCTGTCCCCCCCTCTCTGTTTAATTCTATCCTCTCTCTCTCTCGCCCTCTCTCTGTCCCCTCTCTCTCTCTGTTTAATTCTATCCTCTCTCTCTCGCCCTCTCTCTGTCCCCTCTCTCTGTTTAATTCTATCCTCTCTCTCTCTCTCTGTCTCGCTCACCCTCTCTCTGTCCCCACTCTCTCTGTTTAATTCTATCTTCTCTCTCTCTTGCCCTTTCTCTGTCCCTCCCCCTCTGTTTAATTCTATCCTCTCTCTCTCTCTCACCCTCTCTCTGTCCCCTCTCTCTCTCTGTTTAATTCTATCCTCTCTCTCTCTCGCCCTCTCTCTGTCCCCTCTCTCTCTCTATTTAATTCTATCCTCTCTCTCTCTCGCCCTCTCTGTGTGCCCCCTCTCTCTCTCTGTTTAATTCTCTCCTCTCTCTTTCACCCTCTCTCTGTCCCCCCTCTCTGTCTGTTTAATTCTAACCTCTCTCTCTCTCTCTCACCCTCTCTCTGTCCCCCCTCTCTCTTTGTTTAATTCTATTCTCTCTCTCTCTTGCCCTCTCTCTGTCCCCTCTCTCTGTTTAATTCTATCCTCTCTCTCTCTCACCCTCTCTCAGTCCCCCCTCTCTCCCTGTTTAATTCTATCCTCTCTCTCTCTCGCCCTCTCTCCGTCGCCCATCTCTCTCTCTCTGTTTAATTCTATCCTCTCTCTCTGTCCCCTCTCTCTCTTTGTTTAATTCTATCCTCTCTATCTCTCGCCTTCTCTCGTCCACCCTCTCTCTATTTAATTCTATCCTCTCTCTCTCTCGCCCTCTCTGTGTGCCCCCTCTCTCTCTCTGTTTAATTCTCTCCTCTCTCTCTCACCCTCTCTCTGTCCCCTCTCTCTCTATTTAATTCTATCCTCTCTCTCTCACCCTCTCTCTGTCCCTTCTTTCTCTCTCGCCCTCCCTGTGTCCCGCCTCCCCTCTCTCTTTTTAATTCTAACCTCTCTCTCTCTCTATCTCCATTCTCTGTTTAATTCTATCCTCTCTCTCTCTCACCCTCTCTCTGTCCCCTATCTCTCTCTGTTCAATTCTATCCTCTCTCTCTCTCTCTCTCTCTCTCTCGCCCTCTCTTTGTCCCCCCTCTCTCTCTCTGTTTAATTCTATCCTCTCTCTCTCTCTCACTCTTTCTCTGTCCCCCCTCTCCCTGTTTAATTCTCTCCCATCTCTCTCTCTCACCCTCTCTCTGTTGCCTCTCCATCTCTGTTTAATTCTATTCTCTCTCTCTCTCTCTCTGTTTAATTCTATCCTCTCTCTCTTGCCCTCTCTCTGTCCCCCTCTCTCTCTCTGTTTAATTCTGTCCTCTCTCTCTCTCACCCTCTCTCTGTCCCCCTCTGTCTCTCTGTTTTAATTCTATCCTCTCTCTCTCTCTCTCTCTCTGTCCTCTCACTCTCTCACCCTCTCTCTGTCCCCCCCATCTCTCTCTGTTTAATTCTATCCTCTCTCTCTCTCACCCTCTCTCTGTCCCCTCTCTCTCTCTGTTTAATTCTAACCTCTCTCTCTCACCCTCTCTCTGTCCCCCCTCTCTCTCTCTGTTTAATTCTATCCTCTCTCTCTCTCACCCTCTCTCTGTCCCCCTCTCTGTTTAATTCTATCCTCTCTCACTCTCTCTCTCTCTCTCTCGTCCTCTCTCTGTCCCATATGTCTCTGTGTTTAATTCTATCCTCTCTGTCTCGCCTTCTCTCTGCCCCCTCTCTCTCTGTTTAATTCTCTCCTCTCTCTCTCTCACCCTCTCTCTGTCCCCCCTCTCTCTCTCTGTTTAATTCTATCCTCTCTCTCTCTCTCTCTCTCTCTCTGTCTCTCACTCTCTCGCCCTCTCTCTGTCCCCCCCATCTCTCTGTTTAATTCTATCCTCTCTCTCTCTCTGTCCCCCCTCTCTCTCTGTTTAATACTATCCTCTCTCTCTCTTGCCCGCTCTCTGTCCCCCCTATCTCTCTCTGTTTAATTCTATCCTCTCTCTCACTCGCCCTCTCTCTGTCCCCCTATAAATCTCTGTTTAATTCTATCCCCTCTCTCTCTCACCGTCTCTCTGTCCCCTCTCTGTCTTTGTTTAATTCTATCCTCTCTCTCTCTCACCCTCTCTCTGTCCTCTCTCTCTCTTTGTTCAATTCTATCCTCTCTCTCTCTCTCTCGCCCTCTCTTTGTCCCCCCTCCCTCTCTCTTTTTAATTCTATCCTCTCTCTCTCTCTCTCTCTCTCTCTCTCTCTCTCTCAATCCTCTCTCTGTTTAATTCTGTCCTCTCTCTCTCTCTCTCTCTCGTCCTCTCTCTGTCCCATATGTCTCTGTGTTTAATTCTATCCTCTCTGTCTCGCCTTCTCTCTGTCCCCTCTCTCTCTCTCTGTTTAATTCTCTCCTCTCTCTCTCTCACCCTCTCTCTGTCCCCCCTCTCTCTCTGTTTAATTCTATCCTCTCTCTCTCTCTCTGTCTCTGTCTCTCACTCTCTCACCCTCTCTCTGTCCCCCCCATCTCTCTCTGTTTAATTCTATCCTCTCTCTCTCTCACCCTCTCTCTGTCCCCCTCTCTCTCTGGTTAATTCTATCCTCTCTCTCTCTCGCCCTCTCTCTGTCCCCCTCTCTCTCTGGTTAATTCTATCCTCTCTCTCTCTCGCCCTCTCTCTGTCCCCTCGCCCTCTGTTTAATTCTATCCTCTCTCTCTGTCCCCTCTCTCTCTTTGTTTAATTCTATTCTCTCTCTCTCTCTTGCCCTCTCTTTGTCCCCTCTCTCTCTGTTTAATTCCACCCTCTCTCTCTCTCGCCCTCTCTCTATCTCCCCTCTCTCTCTCTGTTTAATTCTATCCTCTCTCTCTCTCACCCTCTCTCTGTTCCCCCTCTCTCTTTTTAATTCTATCCTCTCTCTCTCTCACCCTCTCTCTGTCACCCCTCTCTCTGTTTCATTCTATCCTCTCTGTCTTGCCTTCTCTCTGTCCCCTCTCTCTCTCTGTTTAATTCTCTCCTCTCTCTCTCTCAGCCTCTCTCTGTCCCCCCCTCTCTCTCTGTTCAATTCTATCCTCTCTCTCTCTCACCCTCTCTCTGTCCCCCTTCTCTCTCTCTGTTTAATTCTATCCTCTCTTTCAGCCTCTCTCTGTCCCCCCTCTTTCTCTCTGTTTAATTCTATCCCCTCTCTCTCTCTCACCCTCTCTCTGTCTCCCTCTCTCTCTCTCTGTTTAATTCTATCCTCTCTCTCTCACCCTCTCTCTGTCCCCTCTCTCTCTGTTTAATTCTATCCTCTCTCTCTCTTCACCCTCTGTCAGTACCACCTCTCTCTCTGTTTAATTCTATCCTCTCTCTCTCTCTCACCCTCTCTCTGTCGACTCTCTATCTCTGTTTAATTCTATCCTCTCTCTCTCTCTCTCACCCTCTGTCTGTACCACCTCTCTCTCTGTTTAATCCTGTCCTCACTCTCGCCCTCTCTCTGTCCCACCTCTATCTCTGTTTAATTCTATCCTCTGTCTCTCTCTGTTTAATTCTATCAACTCTCTCTCTTGCCCTCTCTCTGTCTCTCTCTGTTTAATTCTATTCTCTCTCTCTCTCGCCCTCTCTCTCTGTCCCCTCCCTCTCTGTTTAATTCTCTCCTCTCTCTCTCTCACCCTCTCTCTGTCCCCTCTCTCTCTCTGTTTAATTCTATCCTCTCTCTCTCTCGCCCTCTCTCTCTCTCGCCCTCTCTCTGTCCCCCCTCTCTCTCTGTTTAATTCTATCCTCTCTCTCTCTCGCCCTCTCTCCGTCGCCCGTCTCTCTCTCTCGCTGTTTAATTCTATCCTCTCTCTCTCTCGCCCTCTCTCTCTCTCGCCCTCTCTCTGTCCCCCCTCTCTCTCTGTTTAATTCTATTCTCTCTCTCTCTCGCCCTCTCTCTCTGTCCCCTCCCTCTCTGTTTAATTCTCTCCTCTCTCTCTCTCACCCTCTCTCTGTCCCCTCTCTCTCTCTGTTTAATTCTATCCTCTCTCTGTCTCGCCCCCTCTCTGTCCCCCTCTCTCTCTCTGTTTAATTCTCTCCTCTCTCTCTCTCAGCCTCTCTCAGTCCCCCCCTCTCTCTCTGTTCAATTCTATCCTCTCTTTCTCTCACCCTCTCTCCGTCTCCTCTCTGTCTGTTTAATTCTATCCCCTCTCTCTCTCTCTCTCACCCTCTCTCTGTCCCTCCTCTCTCTCTGTTTAATTCTATCCTCTCTCTCTCTCGTCCCTCTCTCCGTCGCCCGTCTCTCTCTCTCTCTGTTTAATTCTATCTATCCTCTCTCTCTGTCCCCTCTTTCTCTTTGTTTAATTCTATTCTCTCTCTCTCTCGCCCTCTCTCTGTCCCCTCTCGCTCTCTGTTTAATTCTACCCTCTCTCTCTCTCTATCGCCCTCTCTCTATCTCCCCTCTCTCTCTCTGTTTAATTCTATCCTCTCTCTCTGTCTCAGCCTCTCTCTGTCCCCCCTCTTTCTCTCTGTTTAATTCTATCCCCTCTCTCTCTCTCACCCTCTCTCTGTCTCCCTCTCTCTCTCTCTGTTTAATTCTATCCTCTCTCTCTCACCCTCTCTCTGTCCCCTCTCTCTCTGTTTAATTCTATCCTCTCTCTCTCTCACCCTCTCTCTGTCCCCCCACTCTCTCTGTTTAATTCTATCCTCTCTCTCTCTCGCCCTCTCTCCGTCGCCCGTCTCTCTCTCTCTGTTTAATTCTATCCTCTCTCTCTGTCCCCTCTCTCTCTTTGTTTAATTCTATTCTCTCTCTCTCTCGCCCTCTCTCTGTCCCCTCTCGCTCTCTGTTAATTTCTACCCTCTCTCTCTCTCTATCGCCCTCTCTCTATCTCCCCCCTCTCTCTGTTTAATTCTATCCTCTCTCTCTCTCACCCTCTCTCTGTCCCCTCTCTCTCTCTGTTTAATTCTACCCTCTCTCTCTCTCGCCCTCTATCTTTCTCCCCTCGCTCTCTCTGTTTAATTCTATCCTCTGTCTCTCTCACCCTCTCTCTGTCCCCCCTCTCTCTCTCTTTTTAATTCTATCCTCTCTCTCTCTCGCCCTCTCTCTGTCACCCCTCTCTCTGTTTAATTTTATCCTCTCTCTCACTCACCCTCTCTCTGTCCCCTCGCTCTCTGTTTAATTCTATCCTCTCTCTCTCGCCCACTCTCTGTCCCCTCGCTCTCTGTTTAATTCTATCCTCTCTCTCTCTCCCCCTCTCTCTGTCCCCTCTCTCTCTCTTTGTTTAATTCGATCCTCTCTCTCACTCACCCTCTCTCTGACGCCTCTCTCTGTTTAATTCTTTCCTCTCTCTCTCACCCTCTCTCTGTCCGCGCCCCTCTCTCTGTTTAATTCTATCCACTCTCTCTCTCACCGTCTCTCTATCCCCTCTCTCTCTGTTTAATTCTCTCCTCTCTCTCTCTCAGCCTCTCTCTGTCACCCCCTCTCTCTCTGTTCAATTCTATCCTCTCTCTCTCTCTCTCGCCCTCTCTCTGTCCCCCCTCTCTCTCTGTTTAATTCTATCCTCTCTCTCTCTCTCTCACCCTCTCTCTGTTCCCCCTCTCTCTCTGCTTAATTCTATCCTCTCTCTCTCTCTCTCGCCCTCTCTTTGTCCTCCCTCCCTCTCTCTTTTTAATTCTATCCTCTCTCTCTCTCTCTCTTTCTCTCTCCTCTCTCTGTTTAATTCTGTCTTCTCTCTCTCTCTCTCTCTCTCTCTCTCACCCTCTATCTGTTCCCCCTCTCTCTCTCTGTTTAATTCTATTCTCTCTCTTTCACCCTATCTCTGTCACCCCCCCTCTCTCTGTTTAATTCTATCCTCTCTCTCTCTCTCTCACCCTCTCTCTGTCCCCCCTCTCTCTCTTTGTTTAATTCTATTCTCTCTCACTCACCCGCTCTCTGTCCCCTCTCTCGCTCTCTTTAATTCTGTCCTCACTCTCGCCCTCTCTCTGTCCCACCTCTATCTCTGTTTAATTCTATCCTCTCTCTCTCTCGCTATCTCTCTGTCCCCCCCCCTCTCTGTTTAATTCTATCCCCCCTCTCTCTCTCACACTCTCTTTGTCCCCCCTTCTCTGTTTCATTCTATCCTCTCTCTCTCACCCTTTCTCTGTCCCCCCTCTCCCTGTTTAATTCTATCCCATCTCTCTCTCTCACCCTCTCTCTGTCCCCCCCTCTCTCCCTGTTTAATTCTATCCTCTCTCTCTCTCTCGCCCTCTCTCTGTCCCCTCTCTCTCTATTTAATTCTATCCTCTCTCTCTCTCTCTCTCTTTATCTCCTCTCTCTGTTTAATTCTGACCCCTCTCTCTCTCTCTCTCGTCCTGTCCCTGTCCCCGATGTCTCTGTATTTAATTCTCTCCTCTCTCTCTCACCCTCTCTCTGTCCCCTCTCTCTCTCTGTTTTATTGTATTCTCTCTCTCTCACCCTATCTCTGTCCTCCCTCTCTCTCTCTGTTTAATTCTAACCTCTCTCTCTCACCCTCTCTCTGTCTCCCCTCTCTCTCTGTTCAATTCTATCCTCTCTCTCTCTCTCTCTCACCCTCTCTCTGTCCCCTCTCTCTCTCTGTTTAATTCTAACCTCTCTCTCTCACCCTCTCTCTGTCTCCCCTCTCCCTCTCTGTTTCATTCTATCCTCTCTCTCTCTCTCTCTCTCGTCCTCTCTCTGTCCCATATGTCTCTGTGTTTAATTCTATCCTCTCTGTCTCGCCTTCTCTCTGTCCCCTCTCTCTCTCTCTGTTTAATTCTCTCCTCTCTCTCTCTCACCCTCTCTCTGTCCCCCCTCTCTCTCTCTGTTTAATTCTATCCTCTCTCTCTCTCTCTCTCTGTCTCTCACTCTCTCGCCCTCTGTCTGTCCCCCCCTCTCTCTCTCTGTTTAATTCTATCCTCTCTCTCTCTTGCCCTCTCTCTGACCCCCCTCTCTCTCTCTGTTTAATTCTATCCTCTCTCTCTCTCGCCCTCTCTCTGTCCCCTCTCTCTGTTTAATTCTATCCTCTCTCTCTCTCTCTCTCTCACCCTCTCTCTGTCCCCTCGCCCTCTGTTTAATTCTATCCTCTCTCTCTCTCTCGCCCTCTCTCTGTCCCCCCCCGTTTAATTGTATCCTCTCTCTCTCGCCCTCTCTCTGTCCCCACTCTCTCTGTTTAATTCTATCCTCTTTCTCTCTCACCCTCTCTCTGTTTAATTCTGTCCTCTCTCTCTCTCGCTCTCTCTTTGTCCCTCCCCCGTTTAATTCTATCCTCTCTCTCTCTCGCCCTCTCTCCGTCGCCCGTCTCTCTCTCTCTGTTTAATTCTATTCTCTCTCTCTCTCGCCCTCTCTCTGTCCCCTCTCTATCTGTTTAAATCTACCCTCTCTCTCTCTCTCTCTCGCCCTCTCTCTGTCTCCCCTCTCTCTCCCTGTTTAATTCTATCCTCTCTCTCACCCTCTCTCTGTCCCCTCTCTCTCTGTTTAATTCTATCCTCTCTCTCTCTCTCAGCCTCTCTCTGTCCCCCCCATCTCTCTCTGTTCAATTCTATCCTCTCTCTCTCTCTCTCTCTCTGTGTCTCTCACTCTCGCCCTCTGTCTGTCCTCCTCTCTCACTCTCTGTTTAATTCTATCCTCTCTCTCTCTCTCCCCCTCTCTCTCTGTCCCCCCTCTCTCTCCCTGTTTAATTCTATCCTCTCTCTCTCTCGCCCTCTCTCTGTCCCCTCTCTCTGTTTAATTCTATCCTCTCTCTCTCTCTCTCTCTCTCTCGCTCACCCTCTCTCTGTCCCCACTCTCTCTGTTTAATTCTATCTTCTCTCTCTCTTGCCCTTTCTCTGTCCCTCCCCCTCTGTTTAATTCTATCCTCTCTCTCTCTCTCACCCTCTCTCTGTCCCCCCCTCTCTGTTTAATTCTATCCTCTCTCTCTCTCGCCCTCTCTCTGTCCCCTCTCTCTCTCTATTTAATTCTATCCTCTCTCTCTCTCGCCCTCTCTGTGTGCCCCCTCTCTCTCTCTGTTTAATTCTCTCCTCTCTCTTTCACCCTCTCTCTGTCCCCCCTCTCTGTCTGTTTAATTCTAACCTCTCTCTCTCTCTCTCACCCTCTCTCTGTCCCCCCTCTCTCTTTGTTTAATTCTATTCTCTATTCTCTCTCTCTCTTGCCCTCTCTCTGTCCCCTCTCTCCCTCTCTGTTTAATTCTATCCCCCCTCTCTCTCTCTCGCCCTCTCTGTGTGCCCCCTCTCTCTCTCTGTTTAATTCTATCCTCTCTCTCTCTCACCCTCTCTCAGTCCCCCCTCTCTCCCTGTTTAATTCTATCCTCTCTCTCTCTCGCCCTCTCTCCGTCGCCCGTCTCTCTCTCTCTGTTTAATTCTATCCTCTCTCTCTGTCCCCTCTCTCTCTTTGTTTAATTCTATCCTCTCTATCTCTCGCCCTCTCTGTGTGCCCCCTCTCTCTCTCTGTTTAATTCTCTCCTCTCTCTCTCACCCTCTCTCTGTCCCCTCTCTCTCTATTTAATTCTATCCTCTCTCTCTCACCCTCTCTCTGTCCCTTCTTTCTCTCTCGCCCTCCCTGTGTCCCGCCTCCCTCTCTCTTTTTAATTCTCACCTCTCTCTCTCTCTATCTCCATTCTCTGTTTAATTCTATCCTCTCTCTCTCTCACCCTCTCTCTGTCCCCTATCTCTCTCTGTTCAATTCTATCCTCTCTCTCTCTCTCTCTCTCTCGCCCTCTCTTTGTCCCCCCTCTCTCTCTCTGTTTAATTCTATCCTCTCTCTCTCTCTCACTCTTTCTCTGTCCCCCCTCTCCCTGTTTAATTCTCTCGCATCTCTCTCTCTCACCCTCTCTCTGTTGCCTCTCCATCTCTGTTTAATTCTATCCTCTCTCTCTTGCCCTCTCTCTGTCCCCCTCTCTCTCTCTGTTTAATTCTGTCCTCTCTCTCTCTCACCCTCTCTCTGTCCCCCTCTGTCTCTCTGTTTAATTCTATCCTCTCTCTCTCTCTCTCTCTCTGTCTCTCACTCTCTCACCCTCTCTCTGTCCCCCCCATCTCTCTCTGTTTAATTCTATCCTCTCTCTCTCTTGCCCTCTCTCTGTCCCCCCTATCTCTCTCTGTTTAATTCTATCCTCTCTCTCTCTCACCCTCTCTCTGTCCTCTCTCTCTCTTTGTTCAATTCTATCCTCTCTCTCTCTCTCTCGCCCTCTCTTTGTCCCCACTCCCTCTCTCTTTTTAATTCTATCCTCTCTCTCTCTCTCTCTCAATCCTCTCTCTGTTTAATTCTGTCCTCTCTCTCTCTCTCTCTCTCTCTCTCTCTCTCTATCCTCTCTCTGTTTAATTCTGTCCTCTCTCTCTCTCTCTCTCTCGTCCTCTCCCTGTCCCCGATGTCTCTGTATTTAATTCTATTCTCTCTCTCTCACCCTCTCTCTGTCCCCTCTCTCTCTGTTTTATTCTATTTTCTCTCTCTCACCCTATCTCTGTCCCCCCCCTCTCTCTCTGTTTAATTCTATCCTCTCTCTCTCTCACCCTCTCTCTGTCCCCTCTCTCTCTCTGTTTAATTCTAACCTCTCTCTCTCACCCTCTCTCTGTCCCCCCTCTCTCTCTCTGTTTAATTCTATCCTCTCTCTCTCTCACCCTCTCTCTGTCCCCCTCTCTGTTTAATTCTATCCTCTCTCACTCTCTCTCTCTCTCTCTCTCGTCCTCTCTCTGTCCCATATGTCTCTGTGTTTAATTCTATCCTCTCTGTCTCGCCTTCTCTCTGCCCCCTCTCTCTCTGTTTAATTCTCTCCTCTCTCTCTCTCACCCTCTCTCTGTCCCCCCTCTCTCTCTCTGTTTAATTCTATCCTCTCTCTCTCTCTCTCTCTCTCTCTGTCTCTCACTCTCTCACCCTCTCTCTGTCCCCCCCATCTCTCTGTTTAATTCTATCCTCTCTCTCTCTTGCCCTCTCTCTGTCCCCCCTATCTCTCTCTGTTTAATTCTATCCTCTCTCTCACTCGCCCTCTCTCTGTCCCCCTATAAATCTCTGTTTAATTCTATCCCCTCTCTCTCTCACCGTCTCTCTGTCCCCTCTCTGTCTTTGTTTAATTCTATCCTCTCTCTCTCTCACCCTCTCTCTGTCCTCTCTCTCTCTTTGTTCAATTCTATCCTCTCTCTCTCTCTCTCGCCCTCTCTTTGTCCCCCCTCCCTCTCTCTTTTTAATTCTATCCTCTCTCTCTCTCTCTCTCTCTCTCTCTCTCTCTCAATCCTCTCTCTGTTTAATTCTGTCCTCTCTCTCTCTCTCTCTCTCGTCCTCTCTCTGTCCCATATGTCTCTGTGTTTAATTCTATCCTCTCTGTCTCGCCTTCTCTCTGTCCCCTCTCTCTCTCTCTGTTTAATTCTCTCCTCTCTCTCTCTCACCCTCTCTCTGTCCCCCCTCTCTCTCTGTTTAATTCTATCCTCTCTCTCTCTCTCTGTCTCTGTCTCTCACTCTCTCACCCTCTCTCTGTCCCCCCCATCTCTCTCTGTTTAATTCTATCCTCTCTCTCTCTCACCCTCTCTCTGTCCCCCTCTCTCTCTGGTTAATTCTATCCTCTCTCTCTCTCGCCCTCTCTCTGTCCCCTCGCCCTCTGTTTAATTCTATCCTCTCTCTCTGTCCCCTCTCTCTCTTTGTTTAATTCTATTCTCTCTCTCTCTCTTGCCCTCTCTCTGTCCCCTCTCTCTCTGTTTAATTCCACCCTCTCTCTCTCTCGCCCTCTCTCTATCTCCCCTCTCTCTCTCTGTTTAATTCTATCCTCTCTCTCTCTCACCCTCTCTCTGTTCCCCCTCTCTCTTTTTAATTCTATCCTCTCTCTCTCTCACCCTCTCTCTGTCACCCCTCTCTCTGTTTCATTCTATCCTCTCTGTCTTGCCTTCTCTCTGTCCCCTCTCTCTCTCTGTTTAATTCTCTCCTCTCTCTCTCTCAGCCTCTCTCTGTCCCCCCCTCTCTCTCTGTTCAATTCTATCCTCTCTCTCTCTCACCCTCTCTCTGTCCCCCTTCTCTCTCTCTGTTTAATTCTATCCTCTCTTTCAGCCTCTCTCTGTCCCCCCTCTTTCTCTCTGTTTAATTCTATCCCCTCTCTCTCTCTCACCCTCTCTCTGTCTCCCTCTCTCTCTCTCTGTTTAATTCTATCCTCTCTCTCTCACCCTCTCTCTGTCCCCTCTCTCTCTGTTTAATTCTATCCTCTCTCTCTCTTCACCCTCTGTCAGTACCACCTCTCTCTCTGTTTAATTCTATCCTCTCTCTCTCTCTCTCTCACCCTCTCTCTGTCGACTCTCTATCTCTGTTTAATTCTATCCTCTCTCTCTCTCTCTCACCCTCTGTCTGTACCACCTCTCTCTCTGTTTAATCCTGTCCTCACTCTCGCCCTCTCTCTGTCCCACCTCTATCTCTGTTTAATTCTATCCTCTGTCTCTCTCTGTTTAATTCTATCAACTCTCTCTCTTGCCCTCTCTCAGTCCCCCCTCTCTCTCTGTTTAATTCTATTCTCTCTCTCTCTCGCCCTCTCTCTCTGTCCCCTCCCTCTCTGTTTAATTCTCTCCTCTCTCTCTCTCACCCTCTCTCTGTCCCCTCTCTCTCTCTGTTTAATTCTATCCTCTCTCTCTCTCGCCCTCTCTCTGTCCCCCCTCTCTCTCTGTTTAATTCTATCCTCTCTCTCTCTCGCCCTCTCTCCGTCGCCCGTCTCTCTCTCGCTGTTTAATTCTATCCTCTCTCTTTCTCGCCCTCTCTCTCTCTCGCCCTCTCTCTGTCCCCCCTCTCTCTCTGTTTAATTCTATTCTCTCTCTCTCTCGCCCTCTCTCTCTGTCCCCTCCCTCTCTGTTTAATTCTCTCCTCTCTCTCTCTCACCCTCTCTCTGTCCCCTCTCTCTCTCTGTTTAATTCTATCCTCTCTCTCTCCCACCTTCTCTCTGTCCACCCTCTCTCTCTCTTTTTAATTCTATCCTCTCTCTCTCTCTCTCACCCTCTCTCTGTCACCCCTCTCTCTGTTTCATTCTATCCACTCTGTCTCGCCTTCTCTCTGTCCCCTCTCTCTCTCTGTTTAATTCTCTCCTCTCTCTCTCTCTCTCTCAGCCTCTCTCTGTCCCCCCCTCTCTCTCTGTTCAATTCTATCCTCTCTCTCTCTCTCTCTCGCCCTCTCTCTGTCCCCCCTCTCTCTCTCTGTTTAATTCTATCCTCTCTCTCTCTCGCCCTCTCTCTGTCCCTCCTCTCTCTCTGTTTAATTCTATCCTCTCTCTCTCTCTCACTCTCTCTCTCTGTCCCTCCTCTCTCTCTGTTTAATTCTATCCTCTCTCTCTCTCTCACTCTCTCTCTCTGTCCCCCCTCTCTCTCTGTTTAATTCTATCCTCTCTCTCTCTCTGTCCCCCCTCTCTCTCTGTTTAATTCCATCCTCTCTCTCTCGCCCTCTCTCTGTTTAATTCTATCCTCTCTCTCTCTCTCGCCCTTTCTCTGTCCCTCACCCTCTGTTTAATTCTATCCTCTCTCTCTCTCTCACCCTCTATCTGTCGTCTATCTCTCTCTGTTTAATTCTATCCTCTCTCTCTCACCCTCTCTCTATCCCCTCTCTCTCTGTTTAATTCTATCCTCTCTCTCTCTCTCTCTCTCACCCTCTCTCTGTCCCCCCTCTCTCTGTTTAATTCTATCCTCTCTCTCTCTTGCCCTCTCTCTGTCCCCCCTCTGTCTCTCTGTTTAATTCTACCCTCTCTCTCTCTCGCCCTCTCTCTTTCTCCCCTCGCTCTCTCTGTTTAATTCTATCCTCTCTCTCTCTCACCCTCTCTCTGTCCCCCCTCTCTCTTTTTAATTCTATCCTCTCTCTCTCCCAACTTCTCTCTGTCCCCCCTCTCTCTCTCTTTTTAATTCTATCCTCTCTCTCTCGCCCTCTCTCTGTCCCCTCTCTCTGTCCAATTCTATCCTCTCTCTCTCTCACCCTCTCTCTGTCACCCCTCTCTCTGTTTAATTCTATCCTCTCTCTCTCTCGCCCTCTCTCTGTCCCCTCGCTCTCTGTTTAATTCTAACCTCTCTCTCTCCCCCTCTCTCTGTCCCCTCTCTCTTTGTTTAATTCGATCCTCTCTCTCACTCACCCTCTCTCATACGCCTCTCTCTGTTTAATTCTCTCCTCTCTCTCTCTCTCTCTCAGCCTCTCTCTGTCCCCCCCTCTCTCTCTGTTCAATTCTATCCTCTCTCTCTCTCTCTCTCGCCCTCTCTCTGTCCCCCCTCTCTCTCTCTGTTTAATTCTATCCTCTCTCTCTCTCGCCCTCTCTCTGTCCCTCCTCTCTCTCTGTTTAATTCTATCCTCTCTCTCTCTCACTCTCTCTCTCTGTCCCCCCTCTCTCTCTGTTTAATTCCATCCTTTCTCTCTCTCGCCCTCTCTCTGTCCCCTCTCTCTGTTTAATTCTATCCTCTCTCTCTCTCTCGCCCTTTCTCTGTCCCTCCCCCTCTGTTTAATTCTATCCTCTCTCTCTCTCTCACCCTCTATCTGTCGTCTATCTCTCTCTGTTTAATTCTATCCTCTCTCTCTCACCCTCTCTCTGTCCCCTCTCTCTCTGTTTAATTCTATCCTCTCTCTCTCTCTCTCTCTCTCACCCTCTCTCTGTCCCACCTCTCTCTGTTTAATTCTATCCTCTCTCTCTCTCACACTCTCTCTGTCCCCCCTCTGTCTCTCTGTTTAATTCTATCCTCTCTCTCTCTCACCCTCTCTCTGTCCCCCCTCTCTCTCTGTTTAATTCTCCCCTCTCTCTCTCTCACCCTCTCTCTTTCTCCCCTCGCTCTCTCTGTTTAATTCTATCCTCTCTCTCTCTCACCCTCTCTCTGTCCCCCCTCTCTCTTTTTAATTCTATCCTCTCTCTCTCCCAACTTCTCTCTGTCCCCCCTCTCTCTCTCTTTTTAATTCTATCCTCTCTCTCTCACCCTCTCTCTGTCCCCTCTCTCTGTCCAATTCTATCCTCTCTCTCTCTCACCCTCTCTCTGTCACCCCTCTCTCTGTTTAATTCTATCCTCTCTCTCTCTCACCCTGTCTCTGTCCCCCTTCTCTCTCTCTGTTTAATTCTATCCTCTCTCTCTGTCTCAGCCTCTCTCTGTCCCCCTCTTTCTCTCTGTTTAATTCTATCCCCTCTCTCTCTCTCACCCTCTCTCTGTCTCCCTCTCTCTCTCTCTGTTTAATTCTATCCTCTCTCTCTCACCCTCTCTCTGTCCCCTCTCTCTCTGTTTAATTCTATCTTCTCTCTCTCTTCACCCTCTGTCTGTACCACCTCTCTCTCTGTTTAATTCTATCCTCTCTCTCTCTCTCTCTCACCCTCTCTCTGTCGACTCTCTATCTCTGTTTAATTCTATCCTCTCTCTCTCTCTCTCACCCTCTGTCTATACCACCTCTCTCTCTGTTTAATCCTGTCCTCACTCTCGCCCTCTCTCTGTCCCACCTCGATCTCTGTTTAATTCTATCCTCTGTCTCTCTCTGTTTAATTCTATCAACTCTCTCTCTTGCCCTCTCTCAGTCCCCCCTCTCTCTCTGTTTAATTCTATTCTCTCTCTCTCTCGCCCTCTCTCTCTGTCCCCTCCCTCTCTGTTTAATTCTCTCCTCTCTCTCTCTCACCCTCTCTCTGTCCCCTCTCTCTCTCTGTTTAATTCTATCCTCTCTCTGTCTCGCCCCCTCTCTGTCCCCCTCTCTCTCTCTGTTTAATTCTATCCTCTCTCTCTCTCGCCCTCTCTCTGTCCCCCCTCTCTCTCTGGTTAATTCTATCCTCTCTCTCTCTCGCCCTCTCTCTGTCCCCCCTCTCTCTCTGTTTAATTCTATCCTCTCTCTCTCTCGCCCTCTTTCCGTCGCCCGTCTCTCTCTCGCTGTTTAATTCTATCCTCTCTCTCTGTCCCCTCTCTCTCTTTGTTTAATTCTATTCTCTCTCTCTCTCGCCCTCTCTCTCTGTCCCCTCCCTCTCTGTTTAATTCTCTCCTCTCTCTCTCTCACCCTCTCTCTGTCCCCTCTCTCTCTCTGTTTAATTCTATCCTCTCTCTGTCTCGCCCCCTCTCTGTCCCCCCCTCTCTCTCTGTTCAATTCTATCCTCTCTCTCTCTTGCCCTCTCTCTGTCCCCCCTCTCTCTCTGTTTAATTCTATTCTCTCTCTCTCTCGCCCTCTCTCTCTGTCCCCTCCCTCTCTGTTTAATTCTCTCCTCTCTCTCTCTCACACCCTCTCTGTCCCCCTCTCTCTCTCTGTTTAATTCTATCCTCTCTCTCTCTCACCCTCTCTCTGTCCCCCTCTCTCTCTCTGTTTAATTCTCTCCTCTCTATCAGCCTCTCTCTGTCCCCCCCTCTCTCTCTGTTCAATTCTATCCTCTCTCTCTCTCACCCTCTCTCTGTCCCCCCTCCCTCTCTCTGTTTAATTCTATCCTCTCTCTCTCTCTCACCCTCTCTCCGTCTCCTCTCTCTCTGTTTAATTCTATCCTCTCTCTCTCTCGCCCTCTCTCCGTCGCCCGTCTCTCTCTCGCTGTTTAATTCTATCCTCTCTCTCTGTCCCCTCTCTCTCTTTGTTTAATTCTATTCTCTCTCTCTCTCGCCCTCTCTCTGTCCCCTCTCTCTCTGTTTAATTCCACCCTCTCTCTCTCTCGCCCTCTCTCTATCTCCCCTCTCTCTCTCTGTTTAATTCTATCCTCTCTCTCTCTCACCCTCTCTCTGTCCCCCGTCTCTCTTTTTAATTCCACCCTCTCTCTCTCTTTTTAATTCTATCCTCTCTCTCTCTCACCCTCTCTCTGTCACCCCTCTCTCTGTTTAATTCTATCCTCTCTCTCTCTCGCCCTCTCTCTGTCCCCTCTCTCTGTCCAATTCTATCCTCTCTCTCTCTCACCCTCTCTCTGTCACCCCTCTCTCTGTTTAATTCTCACCTCTCTCTCTCTCTCTCTCCCCCTCTCTCTGTCCCCTCTCTCTCTCTTTGTTTAATTCGATCCTCTCTCTCACTCACCCTCTCTCATACGCCTCTCTCTGTTTAATTCTCTCCTCTCTCTCTCTCTCTCTCGCCCTCTCTCTGTCCCCCCTCTCTCTCTGTTTAATTCTATCCTCTCTCTCTCTCACTCTCTCTCTCTGTCCCCCCTCTCTCTCTGTTTAATTCTATCCTCTCTCTCTCACTCTCTCTCTGTCCCCCCTCTCTCTCTGCTTAATTCCATCCTCTCTCTCTCGCCCTCTCTCTGTCCCCTCTCTCTGTTTATTTCTATCCTCTCTCTCTCGCCCTTTCTCTGTCCCTCCCCCTCTGTTTAATTCTATCCTCTCTCTCTCTCTCACCCTCTATCTGTCGTCTATCTCTCTCTGTTTAATTCTATCCTCTCTCTCTCACCCTCTCTCTGTCCCTTCTCTCTCTGTTTAATTCTATCCTCTCTCTCTCTCTCTCTCTCACCTTCTCTCTGTCCCCCCTCTCTCTGTTTAATTCTATCCTCTCTCTCTCTCACCCTCTCTCTGACCCCTCTCTCTCTGTTTAATTCTATCCTCTCTCTCTCTCTCGCCCTCTCTGTCCCCTCTCTCTCTCTCTGTTTAATTCTATTCTCTCTCCCTCACCCTATCTCTGTGCCCCCTCTCTCTCTCTGTTTAATTCTCTCCTCTCTCTCTCACCCTCTCTCTGTCCCCTCTCCCTCTCCGTTTCATTCTATTCTCACTCTCTTGCTCTCTCTCTGTCCCCTCCCTCTCTGTTTAATTCTCTCCTCTCTCTCTCTCACCCTCTCTCTGTCCCCTCTCTCTCTCTGTTTAATTCTATCCTCTCTCTGTCTCGCCCCCTCTCTGTCCCCCCCTCTCTCTCTGTTCAATTCTATCCTCTCTCTCTCTTGCCCTCTCTCTGTCCCCCCTCTCTCTCTGTTTAATTCTATTCTCTCTCTCTCTCGCCCTCTCTCTCTGTCCCCTCCCTCTCTGTTTAATTCTCTCCTCTCTCTCTCTCACACCCTCTCTGTCCCCCTCTCTCTCTCTGTTTAATTCTATCCTCTCTCTCTCTCACCCTCTCTCTGTCCCCCTCTCTCTCTCTGTTTAATTCTCTCCTCTCTCTCTATCAGCCTCTCTCTGTCCCCCCCTCTCTCTCTGTTCAATTCTATCCTCTCTCTCTCTCACCCTCTCTCTGTCCCCCCTCCCTCTCTCTGTTTAATTCTATCCTCTCTCTCTCTCTCTCACCCTCTCTCCGTCTCCTCTCTCTCTGTTTAATTCTATCCTCTCTCTCTCTCGCCCTCTCTCCGTCGCCCGTCTCTCTCTCGCTGTTTAATTCTATCCTCTCTCTCTGTCCCCTCTCTCTCTTTGTTTAATTCTATTCTCTCTCTCTCTCGCCCTCTCTCTGTCCCCTCTCTCTCTGTTTAATTCCACCCTCTCTCTCTCTCGCCCTCTCTCTATCTCCCCTCTCTCTCTCTGTTTAATTCTATCCTCTCTCTCTCTCACCCTCTCTCTGTCCCCCGTCTCTCTTTTTAATTCCACCCTCTCTCTCTCTTTTTAATTCTATCCTCTCTCTCTCTCACCCTCTCTCTGTCACCCCTCTCTCTGTTTAATTCTATCCTCTCTCTCTCTCGCCCTCTCTCTGTCCCCTCTCTCTGTCCAATTCTATCCTCTCTCTCTCTCACCCTCTCTCTGTCACCCCTCTCTCTGTTTAATTCTCACCTCTCTCTCTCTCTCTCTCCCCCTCTCTCTGTCCCCTCTCTCTCTCTTTGTTTAATTCGATCCTCTCTCTCACTCACCCTCTCTCATACGCCTCTCTCTGTTTAATTCTCTCCTCTCTCTCTCTCTCTCTCGCCCTCTCTCTGTCCCCCCTCTCTCTCTCTGTTTAATTCTATCCTCTCTCTCTCTCGCCCTCTCTCTGTCCCTCCTCTCTCTCTGTTTAATTCTATCCTCTCTCTCTCTCACTCTCTCTCTCTGTCCCCCCTCTCTCTCTGTTTAATTCTATCCTCTCTCTCTCACTCTCTCTCTGTCCCCCCTCTCTCTCTGCTTAATTCCATCCTCTCTCTCTCGCCCTCTCTCTGTCCCCTCTCTCTGTTTAATTCTATCCTCTCTCTCTCGCCCTTTCTCTGTCCCTCCCCCTCTGTTTAATTCTATCCTCTCTCTCTCTCTCACCCTCTATCTGTCGTCTATCTCTCTCTGTTTAATTCTATCCTCTCTCTCTCACCCTCTCTCTGTCCCTTCTCTCTCTGTTTAATTCTATCCTCTCTCTCTCTCTCTCTCTCTCACCTTCTCTCTGTCCCCCCTCTCTCTGTTTAATTCTATCCTCTCTCTCTCTCACCCTCTCTCTGACCCCTCTCTCTCTGTTTAATTCTATCCTCTCTCTCTCTCTCTCTCACCTTCTCTCTGTCCCCCCTCTCTCTGTTTAATTCTATCCTCTCTCTCTCTCACCCTCTCTCTGTTCCCCCTCTCTCTTTTTAATTCTATCCTCTCTCTCTCTCACTCTCTCTCTGTCCCCCCTCTGTCTCTCTGTTTAATTCTATCCTCTCTCTCTCTTGCCCTCTCTCTGTCCCCCTCTCTCTCTCTGTTTAATTCTACCCTCTCTCTCTCTCACCCTCTCTCTTTCTCCCCTCGCTCTCTCTGTTTAATTCTATCCTCTCTCTCTCTCACCCTCTCTCTGTCCCCCCTCTCTCTTTTTAATTCTATCCTCTCTCTCTCCCAACTTCTCTCTGTCCCCCCTCTCTCTCTCTTTTTAATTCTATCCTCTCTCTCTCGCCCTCTCTCTGTCCCCTCTCTCTGTCCAATTCTATCCTCTCTCTCTCTCACCCTCTCTCTGTCACCCCTCCCTCTGTTTAATTCTATCCAATCTCTCTCTCGCCCTCTCTCTGTCCCCTTGCTCTCTGTTTAATTCTTTCCTCTCTCTCTAACCCTCTCTCTGTCCCCTCTCTCTCTGTTTAATTCTCTCCTCTCTCTCTCTCTCTCACCCTCTCTCTGTCCCCTCACTCTCTGTTTAATTCTATCCCCTCTCTCTCTCACTGTCTCTCTGTCCCCTCTCTCTCTGTTTAATTATATCCCCTCTCTCTGTCTCAGCCTCTCTCTGTCACCCCTCGCTCTCTGTTTAATTCTATCCTCTCTCTCTCTCTCTCACCCTCTCTCTGTTCCCTCTCCCTCTCTCTTTTTAATTCTATCCTCTCTCTCTCTCTCTCTCTCTCTCTCCTCTCTCTGTTTAATTCTATCCTCTCTCTCTCTCTCTCTCTCTCGCCCTCTCTCTGTCCCCTCTCTCTCTCTGTTTAATTCTATTCTCTCTCTTTCACCCTATCTCTGTCACCACCCTCTCTCTGTTTAATTCTATCCTCTCTCTCTCTCTCTCTCTCTCTCCTCTCTCTGTTTAATTCTATCCTCTCTCTCTCTCTCTCTCTCTCTCTCTCTCGCGCTCTCTTTGTCCCCCCTCCCTCTCTCTTTTTAATTCTATCCTCTCTCTCTCTCTCTCTCTCTCTCCTCTCTCTGTTTAATTCTATCCTCTCTCTCTCTCTCTCTCGCCCTCTCTCTGTCCCCCCTCTCTCTCTGTTTAATTCTATCCTCTCTCTCTCTCTCACCCTCTCTCGGTCCCCTCTCTCTCTCTCTGTTTAATTCTATCCTCTCTCTCTCTCACCCTCTCTCGGTCCCCCCTCTCTCTCTGTTTAATTCTATCCTCTCTCTCTCTCTCACCCTCTCTTGGTCCCCCCTCTCTCTCTGTTTAATTCTATCCTCTCCTTCTCTCTCACCCTCTCTCGGTCCCCCCTCTCTCTCTGTTTAATTCTATCCTCTCTCTCTCTCTCACCCTCTCTCTGTACCCCCTCTCTCTCTGTTTAATTCTGTCCTCACTCTCGCCCTCTCTCTGTCCCACCTCTTTCTCTGTTTAATTCTATCCTCTCTCTCTCTCTCTCTCTCTCTCCTCTCTCTGTTTAATTCTATCCTCTCTCTCTCTCTCGCCCTCTCTTTGTCCCCCCTCCCTCTCTCTTTTTAATTCTATCCTCTCTCTCTCTCTCTCTCTCTCTCCTCTCTCTGTTTAATTCTATCCTCTCTCTCTCTCTCTTACCCTCTCCAAGTCCCCCCCTCTCTCCCTGTTTAATTCTATCCTCTCTCTCTCTCTCGCCCTCTCTCTGTCCCCCCTCTCTCTCTGGTTAATTCTATCCTCTCTCTCTCTCGCCCTCTCTCTGTCCCCCCTCTCTCTCTGTTTAATTCTATCCTCTCTCTCTCTCGCCCTCTTTCCGTCGCCCGTCTCTCTCTCGCTGTTTAATTCTATCCTCTCTCTCTCTCTCGCCCTCTCTCTGTCCCCTCTCTCTCTATTTAATTTTATCCTCTCTCTCTCTCGCCCTCTCTCTGTGCCCCCTCTCTCTCTCTGTTTAATTCTATCCTCTCCCTCTCTCACCCTCTCTCTGTCCCCCCTCTCTCTCTCTGTTTCATTCTATCCTCTCTCTCTCTCTCTCTCGCCCTCTCTCTGTCCCCCTCTCTCTCTGTTTAATTCTATTCTCTCTCTCTCTCGCCCTCTCTCTCTGTCCCCTCCCTCTCTGTTTAATTCTCTCCTCTCTCTCTCTCACCCTCTCTCTGTCCCCTCTCTCTCTCTGTTTAATTCTATCCTCTCTCTGTCTCGCCCCCTCTCTGTCCCCCTCTCTCTCTCTGTTTAATTCTATCCTCTCTCTCTCTCGCCCTCTCTCTGTCCCCCCTCTCTCTCTGGTTAATTCTATCCTCTCTCTCTCTCGCCCTCTCTCTGTCCCCCCTCTCTCTCTGTTTAATTCTATCCTCTCTCTCTCTCGCCCTCTTTCCGTCGCCCGTCTCTCTCTCGCTGTTTAATTCTATCCTCTCTCTCTGTCCCCTCTCTCTCTTTGTTTAATTCTATTCTCTCTCTCTCTCGCCCTCTCTCTCTGTCCCCTCCCTCTCTGTTTAATTCTCTCCTCTCTCTCTCTCACCCTCTCTCTGTCCCCTCTCTCTCTCTGTTTAATTCTATCCTCTCTCTCTCTTGCCCTCTCTCTGTCCCCCCTCTCTCTCTGTTTAATTCTATTCTCTCTCTCTCTCGCCCTCTCTCTCTGTCCCCTCCCTCTCTGTTTAATTCTCTCCTCTCTCTCTCTCACACCCTCTCTGTCCCCCTCTCTCTCTCTGTTCAATTCTATCCTCTCTCTCTCTCACCCTCTCTCTGTCCCCCCTCCCTCTCTCTGTTTAATTCTATCCTCTCTCTCTCTCTCACCCTCTCTCCGTCTCCTCTCTCTCTGTTTAATTCTATCCTCTCTCTCTCTCGCCCTCTCTCCGTCGCCCGTCTCTCTCTCGCTGTTTAATTCTATCCTCTCTCTCTGTCCCCTCTCTCTCTTTGTTTAATTCTATTCTCTCTCTCTCTCGCCCTCTCTCTGTCCCCTCTCTCTCTGTTTAATTCCACCCTCTCTCTCTCTCGCCCTCTCTCTATCTCCCCTCTCTCTCTCTGTTTAATTCTATCCTCTCTCTCTCTCACCCTCTCTCTGTCCCCCGTCTCTCTTTTTAATTCCACCCTCTCTCTCTCTTTTTAATTCTATCCTCTCTCTCTCTCACCCTCTCTCTGTCACCCCTCTCTCTGTTTAATTCTATCCTCTCTCTCTCTCGCCCTCTCTCTGTCCCCTCTCTCTGTCCAATTCTATCCTCTCTCTCTCTCACCCTCTCTCTGTCACCCCTCTCTCTGTTTAATTCTCACCTCTCTCTCTCTCTCTCTCCCCCTCTCTCTGTCCCCTCTCTCTCTCTTTGTTTAATTCGATCCTCTCTCTCACTCACCCTCTCTCATACGCCTCTCTCTGTTTAATTCTCTCCTCTCTCTCTCTCTCTCTCGCCCTCTCTCTGTCCCCCCTCTCTCTCTCTGTTTAATTCTATCCTCTCTCTCTCTCGCCCTCTCTCTGTCCCTCCTCTCTCTCTGTTTAATTCTATCCTCTCTCTCTCTCACTCTCTCTCTCTGTCCCCCCTCTCTCTCTGTTTAATTCTATCCTCTCTCTCTCACTCTCTCTCTGTCCCCCCTCTCTCTCTGCTTAATTCCATCCTCTCTCTCTCGCCCTCTCTCTGTCCCCTCTCTCTGTTTAATTCTATCCTCTCTCTCTCGCCCTTTCTCTGTCCCTCCCCCTCTGTTTAATTCTATCCTCTCTCTCTCTCTCACCCTCTATCTGTCGTCTATCTCTCTCTGTTTAATTCTATCCTCTCTCTCTCACCCTCTCTCTGTCCCTTCTCTCTCTGTTTAATTCTATCCTCTCTCTCTCTCTCTCTCTCTCACCTTCTCTCTGTCCCCCCTCTCTCTGTTTAATTCTATCCTCTCTCTCTCTCACCCTCTCTCTGACCCCTCTCTCTCTGTTTAATTCTATCCTCTCTCTCTCTCTCTCTCACCTTCTCTCTGTCCCCCCTCTCTCTGTTTAATTCTATCCTCTCTCTCTCTCACCCTCTCTCTGTTCCCCCTCTCTCTTTTTAATTCTATCCTCTCTCTCTCTCACCCTCTCTCTGTCCCCCCTCTGTCTCTCTGTTTAATTCTATCCTCTCTCTCTCTTGCCCTCTCTCTGTCCCCCTCTCTCTCTCTGTTTAATTCTACCCTCTCTCTCTCTCACCCTCTCTCTTTCTCCCCTCGCTCTCTCTGTTTAATTCTATCCTCTCTCTCTCTCACCCTCTCTCTGTCCCCCCTCTCTCTTTTTAATTCTATCCTCTCTCTCTCCCAACTTCTCTCTGTCCCCCCTCTCTCTCTCTTTTTAATTCTATCCTCTCTCTCTCGCCCTCTCTCTGTCCCCTCTCTCTGTCCAATTCTATCCTCTCTCTCTCTCACCCTCTCTCTGTCACCCCTCTCTCTGTTTAATTCTATCCAATCTCTCTCTCGCCCTCTCTCTGTCCCCTTGCTCTCTGTTTAATTCTTTCCTCTCTCTCTAACCCTCTCTCTGTCCCCTCTCTCTCTGTTTAATTCTCTCCTCTCTCTCTCTCTCTCACCCTCTCTCTGTCCCCTCACTCTCTGTTTAATTCTATCCCCTCTCTCTCTCACTGTCTCTCTGTCCCCTCTCTCTCTGTTTAATTATATCCCCTCTCTCTGTCTCAGCCTCTCTCTGTCACCCCTCGCTCTCTGTTTAATTCTATCCTCTCTCTCTCTCTCTCACCCTCTCTCTGTTCCCTCTCCCTCTCTCTTTTTAATTCTATCCTCTCTCTCTCTCTCTCTCTCTCTCTCCTCTCTCTGTTTAATTCTATCCTCTCTCTCTCTCTCTCTCTCTCGCCCTCTCTCTGTCCCCTCTCTCTCTCTGTTTAATTCTATTCTCTCTCTTTCACCCTATCTCTGTCACCACCCTCTCTCTGTTTAATTCTATCCTCTCTCTCTCTCTCTCTCTCTCTCCTCTCTCTGTTTAATTCTATCCTCTCTCTCTCTCTCTCTCTCTCTCTCTCTCGCGCTCTCTTTGTCCCCCCTCCCTCTCTCTTTTTAATTCTATCCTCTCTCTCTCTCTCTCTCTCTCCTCTCTCTGTTTAATTCTATCCTCTCTCTCTCTCTCTCTCTCGCCCTCTCTCTGTCCCCCCTCTCTCTCTGTTTAATTCTATCCTCTCTCTCTCTCTCACCCTCTCTCGGTCCCCTCTCTCTCTCTCTGTTTAATTCTATCCTCTCTCTCTCTCACCCTCTCTCGGTCCCCCCTCTCTCTCTGTTTAATTCTATCCTCTCTCTCTCTCTCACCCTCTCTTGGTCCCCCCTCTCTCTCTGTTTAATTCTATCCTCTCTCTCTCTCTCACCCTCTCTCGGTCCCCTCTCTCTCTCTCTCTCTGTTTAATTCTATCCTCTCTCTCTCTCTCACCCTCTCTCTGTCTCCCCCTCTCTCTCTGTTTAATTCTATCCTCTCTCTCTCTCTCACCCTCTCTCTGTACCCCCTCTCTCTCTGTTTAATTCTGTCCTCACTCTCGCCCTCTCTCTGTCCCACCTCTTTCTCTGTTTAATTCTATCCTCTCTCTCTCTCTCTCTCTCTCTCTCCTCTCTCTGTTTAATTCTATCCTCTCTCTCTCTCTCGCCCTCTCTTTGTCCCCCCTCCCTCTCTCTTTTTAATTCTATCCTCTCTCTCTCTCTCTCTCTCTCTCCTCTCTCTGTTTAATTCTATCCTCTCTCTCTCTCTCTTACCCTCTCCAAGTCCCCCCCTCTCTCCCTGTTTAATTCTATCCTCTCTCTCTCTCTCGCCCTCTCTCTGTGCCCCCTCTCTCTCTCTGTTTAATTCTCTCCTCTCTCTCTCACCCTCTCTGTGTCCCCTCTCTCTCTGTTTCATTCTATCCTCTCTCTCTCTCTCGCCCTCTCTCTGTCCCCCTCTCTCTCTGTTTAATTCTATCCTCTCTCTCTCTCACCCTATCTCTGTCCTCCCTCTCTCTCTCTGTTTAATTCTAACCTCTCTCTCTCACCCTCTCTCTGTCTCCCCTCTCTCTCTGTTCAATTCTATCCTCTCTCTCTCTCACCCTCTCTCTGTCCCCTCTCCCTCTCTGTTTCATTCTATCCTCTCTCTCTCTCTCACCCTGTCTCTGTCCCAATCTCTGTTTAATTCTATCCTCTCTCTCTCTCTCTCTCTCGTCCTCTCTCTGTCCCATATGTCTCTGTGTTTAATTCTATCCTCTCTGTCTCGCCTTCTCTCTGTCCCCTCTCTCTCTCTCTGTTTAATTCTCTCTCCTCTCTCTCTCACCCTCTCTCTGTCCCCCCCTCTCTCTCTGTTTAATTCTATCCTCTCTCTCTCTCTCTCTGTCTCTCACTCTCTCGCCCTCTGTCTGTCCCCCCCTCTCTCCCTCTGTTTAATTCTATCCTCTCTCTCTCTTGCCCTCTCTCTGACCCCCTCTCTCTCTGTTTAATTCTATCCTCTCTCTCTCTCGCCCTCTCTCTGTCCCCTCTCTCTGTTTAATTCTATCCTCTCTCTCTCTCTCTCTCTCACCCTCTCTCTGTCCCCTCGCCCCCTGTTTAATTCTATCCTCTCTCTCTCTCTCTCTCTCTCGCCCTCTCTCTGTCCCCACTCTCTCTGTTTAATTCTATCCTCTTTCTCTCTCACACTCTCTCTGTTTAATTCTGTCCTCTCTCTCTCTCGCTCTCTCTCTGTCCCTCCCCCGTTTAATTCTGTCCTCTCTCTCTCGTCCTCTCTCTGTCTCTCTCTCTCTCTTCTCTCTCTGTCCCCCCCTCTCTCTCTCTGTTAATTCTATCCTCTCTCTCTCTCGTCCTCTCTCTGTCCCCTACCTCTCTGTATTTAATTCTATCCTCTCTCTCTCTCTCTCGCCCTCTCTCTATCTCCCCTCTCTCTCTCTGTTTAATTCTATCCTCTCTCTCTCACCCTCTCTCTGTCCCCTCTCTCTCTGTTTAATTCTATCCTCTCTCTCTCTCTCGCCCTCTCTCTGTCCCCCCTCTCTCTCTCTGTTTAATTCTGTCCTCTCTCTCTCTCGCTCTCTCTCTGTCCCTCCCCCGTTTAATTCTGTCCTCTCTCTCTCTCGTCCTCTCTCTGTCCCCTATCTCTCTGTATTTAATTCTATCCTCTCTCTCTCTCTCTCTCGCCCTCTCTCTATCTCCCCTCTCTCTCTCTGTTTAATTCTATTCTCTCTCTTTCACCCTATCTCTGTCACCCCCCTTTCTCTGTTTAATTCTATCCTTTGTCTCTCTGTCACCCTCTCTCTCTCTCCCTCTCTCTCTCTGTTTAATTCTATCCTCTCTCTCACTCACCCGCTCTCTGTCCCCTCTCTCGCTCTCTTTAATTCTGTCCTCACTCTCGCCATCTCTCTGTCCCACCTCTATCTCTGTTTAATTCTATCCTCTCTCTCTCTCACTATCTCTCTGTCCCCCCCTCTCTGTTTAATTCTATCCCCCCTCTCTCTCTCACACTCTCTTTGTCCCCCCTTCTCTCTTTCATTCTATCCTCTCTCTCTCACCCTTTCTCTGTCCCCCCATCTCCTTGTTTAATTCTATCTCATCTCTCTCTCTCACCATCTCTCTGTCCCCCCTCTCCCTCTCTGTTTAATTCTCTCCTCTCTCTCTCACCCTCTCTCTGTCCCCCTCTCTCTCCCTGTTTAATTCTATCCTCTCTCTCTCTCACCCTCTCTCTGTCCCCCCTCTCCCTCTCTGTTTAATTCTCTCCACTCTCTCTCTCACCCTCTCCAAGTCCCCCCCTCTCTCCCTGTTTAATTCTATCCCATCTCTCTCTCTCACCCTCTCTCTGTCCCCTCTCTCTCTCTGTTTAATTCTATCCTCTCTCTCTCTCTCGCCCTCTCTCTGTCCCCTCTCTCTCTATTTAATTTTATCCTCTCTCTCTCTCGCCCTCTCTCTGTGCCCCCTCTCTCTCTCTGTTTAATTCTATCCTCTCCCTCTCTCACCCTCTCTCTGTCCCCCCTCTCTCTCTCTGTTTCATTCTATCCTCTCTCTCTCTCTCTCTCGCCCTCTCTCTGTCCCCCTCTCTCTCTGTTTAATTCTATCCTCTCTCTCTCTCACCCTCTCTCTGTCCCCCCCTCTCTCTCTGTTTAATTCTATTCTCTCTCTCTCACCCTCTCTCTGTCCCCTCTCTCTCTCTGTTCAATTCTATCCTCTCTCTCTCTCTCTCTCTCGCCCTCTCTCTGTCCCCCTCTCTCTCTGTTTAATTCTATCCTCTCTCTCTCTCTCTCTCACCCTCTCTCTGTCCCCCCTCTCCCTCTCTGCTTAATTCTCTCCTCTCTCCCTCTCACCCTCTCCAAGTCCCCCCCTCTCTCCCTGTTTAATTCTATCCTCTCTCTCTCTCACCCTCTCTCTGTCCCCCCTCTCCCTCTCTGTTTAATTCTAACCTCTCTCTCTCTCACTCACCCTCTCTCTGTCCCCTCTCTATCTCTGTTAATTCTATCCTCTCTCTCTCTCACCCTCTCTCTGTCCCCCCTCTCCCTCTCTGTTTAATTCTAACCTCTCTCTCTCTCACTCACCCTCTCTCTGTCCCCTCTCTCTCTCTCTGTTTAATTGTATCCCCTCTCTCTCTCTCACACTCTCTCAGTCCCCCCATTCTCTGTTTCATTCTATCCTCTCTCTCTCTCTCTCACCCTTTCTCTGTCCCCCCTCTCCCTGTTTAATTCTATCCCCCCTCTCTCTCTCACCCTCTTGCTGTCCAACCCCCTCTCTTTATCTGTTTAATTCTATCCTCTCTCTCTCTCTCTCTCCCTCTCACCCTCTCTGTGTCCCCTCTCTCCCAATTTTTAATTCTATCCTCTCTCTCTCTCTCACACCCTCTCTCTGCCCTCCCCCTCTCTGTTTAATTCTATCCTTTCTCTCTCTCACCCTCTCGCTGTCCCCCCTCTCTCTTTATCTGTTTAATTCTATCCTCTCTCTCTCTCTCGCCCTCTCTGTGTCCCCTCTCTATCTCTGTTAATTCTATCCTCTCTCTCTCTCACCCTCTCTCTGTCCCCCCTCTCTCTCTGTTTAATTCTATCCCCCCTCTCTCTGTCCCCTCTCTCTCTCTGTTTAATTCTCTCCTCTCTCCCTCTCACCCTCTCCAAGTCCCCCCCTCTCTCCCTGTTTAATTCTATCCTCTCTCTCTCTCACCCTCTCTCTGTCCCCCCTCTCCCTCTCTGTTTAATTCTAACCTCTCTCTCTCTCACTCACCCTCTCTCTGTCCCCTCTCTATCTCTGTTAATTCTATCCTCTCTCTCTCTCACCCTCTCTCTGTCCCCCCTCTCTCTCTGTTTAATTCTATCCCCCCTCTCTCTGTCCCCTCTCTCTCTCTGTTTAATTGTATCCCCTCTCTCTCTCTCACACTCTCTCAGTCCCCCCATTCTCTGTTTCATTCTATCCTCTCTCTCTCTCTCTCACCCTTTCTCTGTCCCCCCTCTCCCTGTTTAATTCTATCCCCCCTCTCTCTCTCACCCTCTTGCTGTCCAACCCCCTCTCTTTATCTGTTTAATTCTATCCTCTCTCTCTCTCTCTCTCCCTCTCACCCTCTCTGTGTCCCCTCTCTCCCAATTTTTAATTCTATCCTCTCTCTCTCTCTCACACCCTCTCTCTGCCCTCCCCCTCTCTGTTTAATTCTATCCTTTCTCTCTCTCACCCTCTCGCTGTCCCCCCTCTCTCTTTATCTGTTTAATTCTATCCTCTCTCTCTCTCTCGCCCTCTCTGTGTCCTCCCCTTCTCTCTGTGTAATTCTGTCCTCTCTCTCTCTCGCCCTCCCTCTGTCCCCTCTCTCTCTCTGTTTAATTCTATCCTCTCTCTCTCTCCCCCTCTCGCTGTCCCCCCTCTCTCTTTATCTGTTTAATTCTATCCTCTCTCTCTCTCTCTCTCACCCTCTCTCTGTCCCCTCTCTCTCTGTTTAATTCTATCCTCTCTCTCTCTCACCCTCTTTCTGGCTCCTCTCTCTCTCGGTTTAATTCTATCCTCTCTCTCTCACCCTCTCTCTGTCCCCACTCTCTCGGTTTAATTCTATCCTCTCTCTCTCTCTCTCACCCTCTCGCTGTCCCATCGCTCTCTGTTTCATTCTATCCACTCTCTCTCTCACCCTCTCTCTGTCCCCTCTCTCTCTCTGTTTAATTCTATCCTCTCTCTCTCACGCTCTCGCTGTGCCCCCCTCTGTCTTTATCTGATTAATTTTATCCTCTCTCTCTCTCCCCCTCTCTCTGTCCCCACTCTCTCTCTGTTTAATTCTATCCTCTCTCTCTCTCACCCTCTCTCTGTCCCCCCTCTCTCTCTGTTTAATTCTATCCCCTCTCTCTCTCACCCTCTCTCTGTCCCCTCTCTCTCTCTGTGTAATTCTGTCCTCTCTCTCGCTCGCCCTCCCTCTGTCCCCTCTCTCTCTGTTTAATTCTATCCCCTCTCTCTCTCACCCTCCCTCTGTCCCCTCTCTCTCTCTCTGTTTAATTCTATCCTCTCTCTCTCTCACCCTATCTCTGTCCCCACTCTCTCTCTGTTTAATTCTATCCTCTCTCTCTCTCTCACCCTCTCTCTGTCCCCCTTCTCTCTGTTTAATTCTGTCCTCTCTCTCTCTCACCCTCTCTCTGTCCGCCCTCTCTCTGTTTAAATCTACCCTCTCTCTCTCTCACCCTCTCTCTGTCCCCTCACTCTCCCTGTTTAATTCTATCCTCTCTATCTCTCGCCCTCTCTGTGTGCCCCCCCTCTCTCTCTGTTTAATTCTATCCTCTCTCTCTCACCCTCTCTCTGTCCCCTCTCTCTCTCTGTTCAATTCTATCCTCTCTCTCTCTCTCTCTCGCCCTCTCTCTGTCCCCCTCTCTCTCTGTTTAATTCTATCCTCTCTCTCTCGCCCTCTCTCTGTCCCCTCTCTCCCTCTCTTTTTAATTCTCTCCTCTCTCTCTCTCACCCTCT
The DNA here is from genome assembly GCF_047496795.1 of Chiloscyllium punctatum. Lineage (NCBI taxonomy): Eukaryota > Metazoa > Chordata > Chondrichthyes > Orectolobiformes > Hemiscylliidae > Chiloscyllium > Chiloscyllium punctatum. Next base: position 103,787 of record NW_027310063.1, read on the forward strand.
CCAAGTCCCCCCCTCCCTCTCTGTTTATTCTCTCCTCTCTCTCTCTCACCCTCTCCAAGTCCCCCCCTCTCTCCCTGTTTAATTCTATCCTCTCTCTCTCTCACCCTCTCTGTCCCCCCTCTCTCTGTTTAATTCTATCCTCTCTCTCTCTCGCCCTCTCTCTGTCCCCCTCTCTCTCTGTTTAATTCTATCCTCTCTCTCTCTCACCCTCTCTCTGTCCCCCCCTCTCTCTCTGTTTAATTCTATCCTCTCTCTCTCACCCTCTCTCTGTCCCCTCTCTCTCTCTGTTCAATTCTATCCTCTCTCTCTCTCTCTCTCGCCCTCTCTCTGTCCCCCTCTCTCTCTGTTTAATTCTATCCTCTCTCTCTCTCTCTCTCTCACCCTCTCTCTGTCCCCCCTCTCCCTCTCTGCTTAATTCTCTCCTCTCTCCCTCTCACCCTCTCCAAGTCCCCCCCTCTCTCCCTGTTTAATTCTATCCTCTCTCTCTCTCACCCTCTCTCTGTCCCCCCTCTCCCTCTCTGTTTAATTCTAACCTCTCTCTCTCTCTCTCTGTCCCCTCTCTATCTCTGTTAATTCTATCCTCTCTCTCTCTCACCCTCTCTCTGTCCCCCCTCTCTCTCTGTTTAATTCTATCCCCCCTCTCTCTGTCCCCTCTCTCTCTCTGTTTAATTGTATCCCCCTCTCTCTCTCTCACACTCTCTCAGTCCCCCCATTCTCTGTTTCATTCTATCCTCTCTCTCTCTCTCTCACCCTTTCTCTGTCCCCCCTCTCCCTGTTTAATTCTATCCCCCCTCTCTCTCTCACCCTCTTGCTGTCTAACCCCCTCTCTTTATCTGTTTAATTCTATCCTCTCTCTCTCTCTCTCTCCCTCTCACCCTCTCTGTGTCCCCTCTCTCCCAATTTTTAATTCTATCCTCTCTCTCTCTCTCACACCCTCTCTCTGCCCTCCCCCTCTCTGTTTAATTCTATCCTTTCTCTCTCTCACCCTCTCGCTGTCCCCCCTCTCTCTTTATCTGTTTAATTCTATCCTCTCTCTCTCTCTCGCCCTCTCTGTGTCCTCCCCTTCTCTCTGTGTAATTCTGTCCTCTCTCTCTCTCGCCCTCCCTCTGTCCCCTCTCTCTCTCTGTTTAATTCTATCCTCTCTCTCTCTCCCCCTCTCGCTGTCCCCCCTCTCTCTTTATCTGTTTAATTCTATCCTCTCTCTCTCTCTCGCCCTCTCTGTGTCCCCTCTCTATCTCTGTTAATTCTATCCTCTCTCTCTCTCACCCTCTCTCTGTCCCCCCTCTCTCTCTGTTTAATTCTATCCCCCCCTCTCTCTGTCCCCTCTCTCTCTCTGTTTAATTCTCTCCTCTCTCCCTCTCACCCTCTCCAAGTCCCCCCCTCTCTCCCTGTTTAATTCTATCCTCTCTCTCTCTCACCCTCTCTCTGTCCCCCCCTCTCCCTCTCTGTTTAATTCTAACCTCTCTCTCTCTCACTCACCCTCTCTCTGTTCCCTCTCTATCTCTGTTAATTCTATCCTCTCTCTCTCTCACCCTCTCTCTGTCCCCCCTCTCTCTCTGTTTAATTCTATCCCCCCTCTCTCTGTCCCCTCTCTCTCTCTGTTTAATTGTATCCCCTCTCTCTCTCTCACACTCTCTCAGTCCCCCCATTCTCTGTTTCATTCTATCCTCTCTCTCTCTCTCTCACCCTTTCTCTGTCCCCCCTCTCCCTGTTTAATTCTATCCCCCCTCTCTCTCTCACCCTCTTGCTGTCCAACCCCCTCTCTTTATCTGTTTAATTCTATCCTCTCTCTCTCTCTCTCTCCCTCTCACCCTCTCTGTGTCCCCTCTCTCCCAATTTTTAATTCTATCCTCTCTCTCTCTCTCACACCCTCTCTCTGCCCTCCCCCTCTCTGTTTAATTCTATCCTTTCTCTCTCTCACCCTCTCGCTGTCCCCCCTCTCTCTTTATCTGTTTAATTCTATCCTCTCTCTCTCTCTCGCCCTCTCTGTGTCCTCCCCTTCTCTCTGTGTAATTCTGTCCTCTCTCTCTCTCGCCCTCCCTCTGTCCCCTCTCTCTCTCTGTTTAATTCTCTCCTCTCTCTCTCTCCCCCTCTCGCTGTCCCCCCTCTCTCTTTATCTGTTTAATTCTATCCTCTCTCTCTCTCTCTCTCTCACCCTCTCTCTGTCCCCTCTCTCTCTGTTTAATTCTATCCTCTCTCTCTCTCACCCTCTTTCTGGCTCCTCTCTCTCTCGGTTTAATTCTATCCTCTCTCTCTCACCCTCTCTCTGTCCCCACTCTCTCGGTTTAATTCTATCCTCTCTCTCTCTCTCTCTCACCCTCTCGCTGTCCCATCGCTCTCTGTTTCATTCTATCCACTCTCTCTCTCACCCTCTCTCTGTCCCCTCTCTCTCTCTGTTTAATTCTGTCCTCTCTCTCTCACCCTCTCTCTGTCCCCTCTCTCTCTCTGTTCAATTCTATCCTCTCTCTCTCTCTCTCTCGCCCTCTCTCTGTCCCCCTCTCTCTCTGTTTAATTCTATCCTCTCTCTCTCGCCCTCTCTGTCCCCTCTCTCCCTCTCTTTTTAATTCTTTCCTCTCTCTCTCTCACCCTCTCCAAGTCCCCCCCTCCCTCTCTGTTTATTCTCTCCTCTCTCTCTCTCACCCTCTCCAAGTCCTCCCCTCCCTCTCTGTTTATTCTCTCCTCTCTCTCTCTCCCCCTCTCGCTGTGCCCCCCTCTGTCTTTATCTGATTAATTTTATCCTCTCTCTCTCTCCCCCTCTCTCTGTCCCCACTCTCTCTCTGTTTAATTCTATCCTCTCTCTCTCTCACCCTCTCTCTGTCCCCCCTCTCTCTCTGTTTAATTCTATCCCCTCTCTCTCTCACCCTCTCTCTGTCCCCTCTCTCTCTCTGTGTAATTCTGTCCTCTCTCTCGCTCGCCCTCCCTCTGTCCCCTCTCTCTCTGTTTAATTCTATCCCCTCTCTCTCTCACCCTCCCTCTGTCCCCTCTCTCTCTCTCTGTTTAATTCTATCCTCTCTCTCTCTCACCCTATCTCTGTCCCCACTCTCTCTCTGTTTAATTCTATCCTCTCTCTCTCTCTCACCCTCTCTCTGTCCCCCTTCTCTCTGTTTAATTCTGTCCTCTCTCTCTCTCACCCTCTCTCTGTCCGCCCTCTCTCTGTTTAAATCTACCCTCTCTCTCTCTCACCCTCTCTCTGTCCCCTCACTCTCCCTGTTTAATTCTATCCTCTCTATCTCTCGCCCTCTCTGTGTGCCCCCCCTCTCTCTCTGTTTAATTCTATCCTCTCTCTCTCACCCTCTCTCTGTCCCCTCTCTCTCTCTGTTCAATTCTATCCTCTCTCTCTCTCTCTCTCGCCCTCTCTCTGTCCCCCTCTCTCTCTGTTTAATTCTATCCTCTCTCTCTCGCCCTCTCTGTCCCCTCTCTCCCTCTCTTTTTAATTCTCTCCTCTCTCTCTCTCACCCTCTCCAAGTCCCCCCTCCCTCTCTGTTTATTCTCTCCTCTCTCTCTCTCACCCTCTCCAAGTCCCCCCCTCTCTCTGTTTAATTCTATCCTCTCTCTCTCTCGCCCTCTCTCTGTCCCCCTCTCTCTCTGTTTAATTCTATCCTCTCTCTCTCTCACCCTCTCTCTGTCCCCTCTCTCTCTCTGTTTAATTCTATCCTCTCTCTCTCTCTCTCTCGCCCTCTCTCTGTCCCCCTCTCTCTCTGTTTAATTCTATCCTCTCTCTCTCTCTCTCTCTCACCCTCTCTCTGTCCCCCCTCTCCCTCTCTGCTTAATTCTCTCCTCTCTCCCTCTCACCCTCTCCAAGTCCCCCCCTCTCTCCCTGTTTAATTCTATCCTCTCTCTCTCTCACCCTCTCTCTGTCCCCCCTCTCCCTCTCTGTTTAATTCTAACCTCTCTCTCTCTCTCTCTGTCCCCTCTCTATCTCTGTTAATTCTATCCTCTCTCTCTCTCACCCTCTCTCTGTCCCCCCTCTCTCTCTGTTTAATTCTATCCCCCCTCTCTCTGTCCCCTCTCTCTCTCTGTTTAATTGTATCCCCTCTCTCTCTCTCACACTCTCTCAGTCCCCCCATTCTCTGTTTCATTCTATCCTCTCTCTCTCTCTCTCACCCTTTCTCTGTCCCCCCTCTCCCTGTTTAATTCTATCCCCCCTCTCTCTCTCACCCTCTCTCTGTCCCCTCTCTCTCTCTGTTCAATTCTATCCTCTCTCTCTCTCTCTCTCGCCCTCTCTCTGTCCCCCTCTCTCTCTGTTTAATTCTATCCTCTCTCTCTCGCCCTCTCTCTGTCCCCTCTCTCCCTCTCTTTTTAATTCTCTCCTCTCTCTCTCTCACCCTCTCCAAGTCCCCCCCTCCCTCTCTGTTTATTCTCTCCTCTCTCTCTCTCACCCTCTCCAAGTCCCCCCCTCTCTCCCTGTTTAATTCTATCCTCTCTCTCTCTCACCCTCTCTGTCCCCCCTCTCTCTGTTTAATTCTATCCTCTCTCTCTCTCGCCCTCTCTCTGTCCCCCTCTCTCTCTGTTTAATTCTATCCTCTCTCTCTCTCACCCTCTCTCTGTCCCCCCCTCTCTCTCTGTTTAATTCTATCCTCTCTCTCTCACCCTCTCTCTGTCCCCTCTCTCTCTCTGTTCAATTCTATCCTCTCTCTCTCTCTCTCTCGCCCTCTCTCTGTCCCCCTCTCTCTCTGTTTAATTCTATCCCCCCTCTCTCTGTCCCCTCTCTCTCTCTGTTTAATTGTATCCCCTCTCTCTCTCTCACACTCTCTCAGTCCCCCCATTCTCTGTTTCATTCTATCCTCTCTCTCTCTCTCTCACCCTTTCTCTGTCCCCCCTCTCCCTGTTTAATTCTATCCCCCCTCTCTCTCTCACCCTCTTGCTGTCCAACCCCCTCTCTTTATCTGTTTAATTCTATCCTCTCTCTCTCTCTCTCTCCCTCTCACCCTCTCTGTGTCCCCTCTCTCCCAATTTTTAATTCTATCCTCTCTCTCTCTCTCACACCCTCTCTCTGCCCTCCCCCTCTCTGTTTAATTCTATCCTTTCTCTCTCTCACCCTCTCGCTGTCCCCCCTCTCTCTTTATCTGTTTAATTCTATCCTCTCTCTCTCTCTCGCCCTCTCTGTGTCCTCCCCTTCTCTCTGTGCAATTCTGTCCTCTCTCTCTCTCGCCCTCCCTCTGTCCCCTCTCTCTCTCTGTTTAATTCTATCCTCTCTCTCTCTCCCCCTCTCGCTGTCCCCCCTCTCTCTTTATCTGTTTAATTCTATCCTCTCTCTCTCTCTCGCCCTCTCTGTGTCCCCTCTCTATCTCTGTTAATTCTATCCTCTCTCTCTCTCACCCTCTCTCTGTCCCCCCTCTCTCTCTGTTTAATTCTATCCCCCCTCTCTCTGTCCCCTCTCTCTCTCTGTTTAATTCTCTCCTCTCTCCCTCTCACCCTCTCCAAGTCCCCCCCTCTCTCCCTGTTTAATTCTATCCTCTCTCTCTCTCACCCTCTCTCTGTCCCCCCTCTCCCTCTCTGTTTAATTCTAACCTCTCTCTCTCTCACTCACCCTCTCTCTGTCCCCTCTCTATCTCTGTTAATTCTATCCTCTCTCTCTCTCACCCTCTCTCTGTCCCCCCTCTCTCTCTGTTTAATTCTATCCCCCCTCTCTCTGTCCCCTCTCTCTCTCTGTTTAATTGTATCCCCTCTCTCTCTCTCACACTCTCTCAGTCCCCCCATTCTCTGTTTCATTCTATCCTCTCTCTCTCTCTCTCACCCTTTCTCTGTCCCCCCTCTCCCTGTTTAATTCTATCCCCCCTCTCTCTCTCACCCTCTTGCTGTCTAACCCCCTCTCTTTATCTGTTTAATTCTATCCTCTCTCTCTCTCTCTCTCCCTCTCACCCTCTCTGTGTCCCCTCTCTCCCAATTTTTAATTCTATCCTCTCTCTCTCTCTCACACCCTCTCTCTGCCCTCCCCCTCTCTGTTTAATTCTATCCTTTCTCTCTCTCACCCTCTCGCTGTCCCCCCTCTCTCTTTATCTGTTTAATTCTATCCTCTCTCTCTCTCTCGCCCTCTCTGTGTCCTCCCCTTCTCTCTGTGTAATTCTGTCCTCTCTCTCTCTCGCCCTCCCTCTGTCCCCTCTCTCTCTCTGTTTAATTCTATCCTCTCTCTCTCTCCCCCTCTCGCTGTCCCCCCTCTCTCTTTATCTGTTTAATTCTATCCTCTCTCTCTCTCTCGCCCTCTCTGTGTCCCCTCTCTATCTCTGTTAATTCTATCCTCTCTCTCTCTCACCCTCTCTCTGTCCCCCCTCTCTCTCTGTTTAATTCTATCCCCTCTCTCTCTCACCCTCCCTCTGTCCCCTCTCTCTCTGTTTAATTCTATCCTCTCTCTCTCTCACCCTCTCTCTGTCCCCCCTCTCTCTCTGTTTAATTCTATCCTCTCTCTCTCTCCCCCTCTCTCTGTCCCCACTCTCTCTCTGTTTAATTCTATCCTCTCTCTCTCTCACCCTCTCTCTGTCCCCTCTCTCTCTCTGTGTAATTCTGTCCTCTCTCTCGCTCGCCCTCCCTCTGTCCCCTCTCTCTCTGTTTAATTCTATCCCCTCTCTCTCTCACCCTCCCTCTGTCCCCTCTCTCTCTCTCTGTTTAATTCTATCCTCTCTCTCTCTCACCCTATCTCTGTCCCCACTCTCTCTCTGTTTAATTCTATCCTCTCTCTCTCTCTCACCCTCTCTCTGTCCCCCTTCTCTCTGTTTAATTCTGTCCTCTCTCTCTCTCACCCTCTCTCTGTCCGCCCTCTCTCTGTTTAAATCTACCCTCTCTCTCTCTCACCCTCTCTCTGTCCCCTCACTCTCCCTGTTTAATTCTATCCTCTCTATCTCTCGCCCTCTCTGTGTGCCCCCCCTCTCTCTCTGTTTAATTCTATCCTCTCTCTCTCACCCTCTCTCTGTCCCCTCTCTCTCTCTGTTCAATTCTATCCTCTCTCTCTCTCTCTCTCTCGCCCTCTCTCTGTCCCCCTCTCTCTCTGTTTAATTCTATCCTCTCTCTCTCGCCCTCTCTCTGTCCCCTCTCTCCCTCTCTTTTTAATTCTCTCCTCTCTCTCTCTCACCCTCTCCAAGTCCCCCCCTCCCTCTCTGTTTATTCTCTCCTCTCTCTCTCTCACCCTCTCCAAGTCCCCCCCTCTCTCCCTGTTTAATTCTATCCTCTCTCTCTCTCTCTCTCTTTATCTCCTCTCTCTGTTTAATTCTGTCCCCTCTCTCTCTCTCTCTCTCTCGTCCTCTCCCTGTCCCCGATATCTCTGTATTTAATTCTATCCTCTCTCTCTCACCCTCTCTCTGTCCCCTCTCTCTCTCTGTTTAATTGTATTCTTTCTCTCTCACCCTATCTCTGTCCTCCCTCTCTCTCTCTGTTTAATTCTAACCTCTCTCTCACCCTCTCTCTGTCTCCCCTGTCTCTCTGTTCAATTCTATCCTCTCTCTCTCTTTCTCTCTCTCTCGCCCTCTCTCTGTCCCCCCTCTCTCTCTCTGTTTAATTCTATCCTCTCTCTCTCTCACCCTCTCTCTGTCCCCCCTCTCTCTCTCTGTTTAATTCTATCCTCTCTCTCTCTCTCTCTCACCCTCTCTCTGTCCCCCCTCTCTCTCTCTGTTTAATTCTATCCTCTCTCTCTCTCTCTCTCACCCTCTCTCTGTCCCCCCTCTCTCTCTCTGTTTAATTCTATCCTCTCTCTCTCTCTCTCTCTGTCTCTCACTCTCTCACCCTCTCTCTGTCCCCCTCTCTCTCCCTGTTTAATTCTATCCTCTCTCTCTCTCACCCTCTCTCTGTCCCCCCTCTCCCTCTCTGTTTAATTCTCTCCTCTCTCTCTCTCACCCTCTCCAAGTCCCCCCCTCTCTCCCTGTTTAATTCTATCCCATCTCTCTCTCTCACCCTCTCTCTGTCCCCTCTCTCTCTCTGTTTAATTCTATCCTCTCTCTCTCTCTCGCCCTCTCTCTGTCCCCTCTCTCTCTATTTAATTTTATCCTCTCTCTCTCTCGCCCTCTCTCTGTGCCCCCTCTCTCTCTCTGTTTAATTCTATCCTCTCCCTCTCTCACCCTCTCTCTGTCCCCTCTCTCTCTCTGTTTAATTCTATCCTCTCTCTCTCACCCTCTCTCTGTCCCCTCTCTCTCTCTCTGTTTCATTCTATCCTCTCTCTCTCTCTCTCTCGCCCTCTCTCTGTCCCCTCTCTATCTCTGTTAATTCTATCCTCTCTCTCTCTCACCCTCTCTCTGTCCCCCCTCTCTCTCTGTTTAATTCTATCCCCCCTCTCTCTGTCCCCTCTCTCTCTCTGTTTAATTGTATCCCCTCTCTCTCTCTCACACTCTCTCAGTCCCCCCATTCTCTGTTTCATTCTATCCTCTCTCTCTCTCTCTCTCACCCTTTCTCTGTCCCCCCTCTCCCTGTTTAATTCTATCCCCCCTCTCTCTCTCACCCTCTTGCTGTCCAACCCCCTCTCTTTATCTGTTTAATTCTATCCTCTCTCTCTCTCTCTCTCTCCCTCTCACCCTCTCTGTGTCCCCTCTCTCCCAATTTTTAATTCTATCCTCTCTCTCTCTCTCACACCCTCTCTCTGCCCTCCCCCTCTCTGTTTAATTCTATCCTTTCTCTCTCTCACCCTCTCGCTGTCCCCCTCTCTCTTTATCTGTTTAATTCTATCCTCTCTCTCTCTCTCGCCCTCTCCTGTGTCCTCCCCTTCTCTCTGTGTAATTCTGTCCTCTCTCTCTCTCGCCCTCTCGCTGTCCCCCCCTCTCTTTATCTGTTTAATTCTATCCTCTCTCCTCTCTCACCCTCTCTCTGTCCCCTCTCTCTCTGTTTAATTCTATCCTCTCTCTCTCTCCCCCTCTCGCTGTTCCCCCCTCTCTTTATCTGTTTAATTCTATCCTCTCTCTCTCTCACCCTCTCTCTGTCCCCTCTCTCTCTGTTTAATTCTATCCTCTCTCTCTCTCACCCTCTTTCTGGCTCCTCTCTCTCTCGGTTTAATTCTATCCTCTCTCTCTCACCCTCTCTCTGTCCCCACTCTCTCGGTTTAATTCTATCCTCTCTCTCTCTCTCTCACCCTCTCGCTGTCCCATCGCTCTCTGTTTCATTCTATCCACTCTCTCTCTCACCCTCTCTCTGTCCCCTCTCTCTCTCTGTTTAATTCTATCCTCTCTCTCTCACGCTCTCGCTGTGCCCCCCTCTGTCTTTATCTGATTAATTTTATCCTCTCTCTCTCTCCCCTCTCTCTGTCCCCACTCTCTCTCTGTTTAATTCTATCCTCTCTCTCTCTCACCCTCTCTCTGTCCCCCTCTCTCTCTGTTTAATTCTATCCCCTCTCTCTCTCACCCTCCCTCTGTCCCCTCTCTCTCTGTTTAATTCTATCCTCTCTCTCTCTCACCCTCTCTCTGTCCCCCCTCTCTCTCTGTTTAATTCTATCCTCTCTCTCTCTCACCCTCTCTCTGTCCCCTCTCTCTCTCTGTGTAATTCTGTCCTCTCTCTCGCTCGCCCTCCCTCTGTCCCCTCTCTCTCTGTTTAATTCTATCCCCTCTCTCTCTCACCCTCCCTCTGTCCCCTCTCTCTCTCTCTGTTTAATTCTATCCTCTCTCTCTCTCACCCTCCCTCTGTCCCCTCTCTCTCTCTCTGTTTAATTCTATCCTCTCTCTCTCTCACCCTATCTCTGTCCCCACTCTCTCTCTGTTTAATTCTATCCTCTCTCTCTCTCTCACCCTCTCTCTGTCCCCCTTCTCTCTGTTTAATTCTGTCCTCTCTCTCTCTCACCCTCTCTCTGTCCGCCCTCTCTCTGTTTAAATCTACCCTCTCTCTCTCTCACCCTCTCCTCTGTCCCCTCACTCTCCCTGTTTAATTCTATCCTCTCTATCTCTCGCCCTCTCTGTGTGCCCCCCCTCTCTCTCTGTTTAATTCTATCCTCTCTCTCTCACCCTCTCTCTGTCCCCTCTCTCTCTCTGTTCAATTCTATCCTCTCTCTCTCTCTCTCTCGCCCTCTCTCTGTCCTCCTCTCTCTCTGTTTAATTCTATCCTCTCTCTCTCTCTCTCTCACCCTCTCTCTGTCCCCCCTCTCTCTCTCTGTTTTATTCTATCCCTCTCTCTCTCTCTCTCTCTGTCTCTCACTCTCTCGCCTCTGTCTGTCCCCCCCTCTCTCTCTCTGTTTAATTCCATCCTCTCTCTCTCTTGCCCTCTCTCTGACCCCCTGTCTCTCTCTGTTTAATTCTATCCTCTCCTCTCTCTCGCCCTCTCTCTGTCCCCACTCTCTCTGTTTAATTCTATCCTCTCTCTCTCTCACCCTCTCTCTGTTTAATTCTGTCCTCTCTCTCTCTCACCCTCTCTCTGTCCCCCCTCTCTCTCTCTGTTTAATTCTATCTTCTCTCTCTCTCGCTCTCTCTCTGTCCCTCCCCCGTTTAATTCTGTCCTCTCTCTCTCTCGTCCTCTCTCCGTCGTCCGTCTCTCTCTCTCTGTTTATTCTATTCTCTCTCTCTCTCGCCCTCTCTCTGTCCTCCCTCTCTCTCTGTTTAATTCTATTCTCTCTCTCTCTCGCCCTCTCTCTGTCCCCTCTCTATCTGTTTAAATCTACCCTCTCTCCTCTCTCTCTCTCGCCCTCTCTCTATCTCCCCTCTCTCTCTCTGTTTAATTCTATCCTCTCTCTCTCACCCTCCTCTCTGTCCCCTCTCTCTCTGTTTAATTCTATCCTCTCTCGTCTCTCCTCAGCCTCTCTCTGTCCCCCCATCTCTCTCTGTTCAATTCTATCCTCTCTCTCTCTCTCTCTCTGTCTCTCTCACTCTCGCCCTCTGTCTGTCCCCCTCTCTCACTCTCTGTTTAATTCTATCCTCTCTCTCTCTCTCCCCCTCTCTCTCTGTCCCCCCTCTCTCTCCCTGTTTAATTCTATCCTCTCTCTCTCTCACCCTCTCTCTGTCCCCCCTCTCTCTGTTTAATTCTATCCTCTCTCTCTCTCACCCTCTCTCTGTCCCCCCTCTCTCTGATTAATTCTATCCTCTCTCTCTCTCACCCTCTCTCTGTCCCCCCTCTCTCTCTGTTTAATTCTATCCTCTCTCTCTCTCTCCCCCTCTCTCTCTGTCCCCCCTCTCTCTCCCTGTTTAATTCTATCCTCTCTCTCTCTCACCCTCTCTCTGTCCCCCCTCTCTCTCTGTTTAATTCTATCCTCTCTCTCTCTCGCCCTCTCTCTGTCCCCTCTCTCTCTCTCTGTTTAATTCTATCCTCTCTCTCTCGCCCTCTCTCTGTCCCCCCTCTCTCTCTCTGTTTAATTCTATCCTCTCTCTCTCTCGCCCTCTCTCTGTCCCCTCTCTCTCTCTCTGTTTAATTCTATCCTCTCTCTCTCGCCCTCTCTCTGTCCCCCCCTCTCTCTCTCTGTTTAATTCTATTCTCTCTCTCTCTCTCACCCTCTCTCTGTCCCCCTTCTCTCTGTTTAATTCTGTCCTCTCTCTCTCTCACCCTCTCTCTGTCCGCCCTCTCTCTGTTTAAATCTACCCTCTCTCTCTCTCACCTTCTCTCTGTCCCCTCACTCTCCCTGTTTAATTCTATCCTCTCTATCTCTCGTCCTCTCTCTGTCGACCCTCTCTCTATTTAATTCTATCCTCTCTCTCTCTCGCCCTCTCTGTGTGCCCCCTCTCTCTCTCTGTTTAATTCTCTCCTCTCTCTCTCACCCTCTCTCTGTCCCTTCTTTCTCTCTCGCCCTCCCTGTGTCCCGCCTCCCTCTCTCTTTTTAATTCTAACCTCTCTCTCTCTCTCTCTCTCTCTCACCCTCTCTCTGTCGCCTCTCTCCCTCTAACCCTCTCTCTGTCCCCACTCTCTCTGTTTAATTCTATCCTCTCTCTCTCTCACCCTCTCTCTGTCCCCCCTCTCTCTCTGTTTAATTCTAACATCTCTCTCTCTCACTCACCCTCTCTCTGTCCCCTCTCTATCTCTGTTAATTCTATCCTCTCTCTCTCTCACCCTCTCTCTGTCCCCCCCTCTCTCTCTCTGTTTAATTCTATCCCCCCTCTCTCTCTCTCTCTCTCTCTCTATCTCTCACTCTCTCGCCCTCTGTCTGTCCCCCCTCTCTCTCTCTCTGTTTAATTCTATCCTCTCTCTCTCTTGCCCTCTCTCTGTTCCCCCCTCTCTCTCTCTGTATTTAATTCTATCCTCTCTCTCTCTCGCCCTCTCTCCGTCGCCCGTCTCTCTCTCTCTGTTTAATTCAATCCTCTCTCTCTGTCCCCTCTCTCTCTCTGTTTAATTCTATCCTCGCTCTCTCTCTCGCCCTCTCTCTGTCCCCTCTCTCTCTGTTTAATTGTATCCCCTCTCTCTCTCTCACACTCTCTCAGTCCCCCCCTTCTCTGTTTCATTCTATCCTCTCTCTCTCACCCTTTCTCTGTTCCCCCTCTCTCTCTCTGTTTAATTCTGTCCTTCCTCTCGCCTTCTCTCTGTCCCCCCTCTCTCTTTTTACTACTATCCCCTCTCTCTCTCACCCTCTCTCTGTCCTCTCTCTCTCTCTGTTTAATTCTATCCTCTCTCTCTCTCACCCTCTCTCTGTCCCCTTGCTCTCTGTTTAATTCTATCCTCTCTCTCTCTCGCCCTCTCTCTGTCGCCTCTCTCTCTCTCTGTTTAATTCTATCCTCTCTCTCTCTCACCCTCTCTCTGTCCCCTTGCTCTCTGTTTAATTCTATCCTCTCTCTCTCTCGCCCTCTCTCTGTCGCCTCTCTCTCTCTCTGTTTAATTCTATCCTCTCTCTCTCACCCTCTCTCTGTCCCCTCGCTCTCTGTTTAATTCTATCCTCTCTCTCTATCTCTCACCCTCTCTCTGTCCCCCCTCTCTCTGTTTAATTCTACCCCCTCTCTCTCTCGCCCTCTCTCTGTCCCCCCTCTCTCTCTCTCTGTTTAATTCTAACCTCTCTCTCTCTCACCCTCTCTCTGTCCCCCCTCTCTCTCTCTGTTTAATTCTATCCTCTCTCTCTCACCCTCTCTCTGTCCCCTTTCTCTCTGTTTAATTCTATCCTCTCTCTCTCACCCTCTCTCTGTCCCCCCTCTCTCTCTGTTTAATTCTATCCTCTCTCTCTCTCTCACCCTCTCTCTGTCCCCTCTCTCTCTCTGTTTAATTCTATCCTCTCTCTCTCACCCTCTCTCTGTCCCCTTTCTCTCTGTTTAATTCTATCCTCTCTCTCTCTCACCCTCTCTCTGTCCCCTCTCTCTCTCGGTTTAATTCTATCCTCTCTCTGTCTCACCCTCTCTCTGTTCCCCCCTTTCTGTGTTTAATTCTATCCTCTCTCTCTCTCGCCATCTCTCTGCCCTCCCCCTCTCTCTGTGTAATTCTGTCCTCTCTCTCGCTCGCCCTCCCTCTATCCCCTCTCTCTCTGTTTAATTCTATCCTCTCTCTCTCTCACCCTCTCTCTGTCCCCTCTCTCTCTGTTTAATTCTATCCTCTCTCTCTCTCTCTCTCTCTCTGTTTAATTCTATCCTCTCTCTCTCTCTCGCCCTCTCTGTGTCCTCCCCTTCTCTCTGTGTAATTCTATCCTCTCTCTCTCGCTCGCTCTCCCTCTGTCCCCTCTCTCTCTCTGTTTAATTCTATCCTCTCTCTCTCTCTCGCCCTCCCTCTGTCTCCCTCTCACTCTGTTTAATTCCATCATCTCTCTCTCTCACCCTCTCGCTGTCCCCCCCTCTCTGTTTATCTGTTTAATTCTATCCTCTCTCTCTCTCACCCTCTCGCTGTCCCCCCTCTCTCTTTATCTGTTTAATTCTATCCTCTCTCTCTCTCTCTCTCTCTCTCGCCCTCTCTCTGTCCCCTCTCTCTCTCTGTTTAATTCTATCCTCTCTCTCTCACCCTCTCTCTGTCCCCTCTCTCTCTGTTTAATTCTATCATCTCTCTCTCTCACCCTCTCTGTCCCCCCTCTCTCTGTTTAATTCTATCCTCTCTCTCTCTCACCCTCTCGCTGTCCCCCCTCTCTCTTTATCTGTTTAATTCTATCCTCTCTCTCTCTCACCCTCTCTCTGTCCCCTCTCTCACTCTGTTTAATTCTATCATCTCTCTCTCTCACCCTCTCTGTCCCCCCTCTCTCTGTTTAATTCTATCCTCTCTCTCTCACCCTCTCGCTGTCCCCCCTCTCTCTTTATCTGTTTAATTCTATCCTCTCTCTCTCACCCTCTCTCTGTCCCCTCTCTCTCTCGGTTTAATTCTATCCTCTCTCTCTCTCACCCTCTCTCTGCCCTCCCCCTCTCTGTTTAATTCTATCCTCTCTCTCTCTCGCCATCTCTCTGTCTCCCCTCTCTCTGTGTAATTCTGTCCTCTCTCTCTCTCACCCTCTCTCTGTCCCCTCTCTCTCTCTGTTTAATTCTATCCTCTCTCTCTCACCCTCTCGCTGTCCCCCCTCTCTCTTTATCTGTTTAATTCTATCCTCTCTCTCTCACCCTCCCTCTATCCCCACTCTCTCTCTGTTTAATTCTATCCTCTCTCTCTCTCACCCTCTCTCTGTTCCCCCCCTTTCTCTGTTTAATTCTATCCTCTCTCTCTCTCACCCTCTCTCTGTCCCCTCTCTCTCTCTGTTTAATTCTATCCTCTCTCTCTCTCACCCTCTCTCTGTCCCCTCTCTCTCTCAGTTTAATTCTATCCTATCTCTCTCACCCTCTCGCTGTCCCCCCTCTCTCTTTATCTGTTTAATTCTATCCTCTCTCTCTCTCTCTCTCTCTCTCGCCTACTCTCTGTCCCCCCTCTCTCTCTCAGTTTAATTCTATCATCTCTCTCTCTCGCCCTCTCTCTGTCCCCCCCCTCTCTCTGTTTAATTCTATCCTCTCTCTCTCACCCTCTCTCTGTCCCCCCTCTCTCTGTTTAATTCTATCTTCTCTCTCTCTCACCCTCTCTCTGTCCCCCCTCTCTCTCTGTTTAATTCTAACCTCTCTCTCTCTCTCTCTCTCACCCTCTCTCTGTCGCCTCTCTCTCTCTCACCCTCTCTCTGTCCCCTCTCTCTCTGTTTAATTCTATCCTCTCTCTCTCTGTCCCCTCTGTCTCTGTTTAATTCTATCCCCTCTCTCTCTCTTACACACCCTCTCTCTGTCCCTCCTCTCTCTCTGTTTAATTCTATCCTCTCTCTCACTCACCCTCTCTCTGTCCCCTCTCTATCTCTGTTAATTCTATCCTCTCTCTCTCTCACCCTCTCTCTGTCCCCCCCTCTCTCTCTCTGTTTAATTCTATCCACTCTCTCTCTCGCTATCTCTCTGTCCCCCCTCTCTCTCTGTTTAATTGTATCCCCTCTCTCTCTCACACTCTCTCAGTCCCCCCATTCTCTGTTTCATTCTATCCTCTCTCTCAGCCTTTCTCTGTCCCCCTTCTCCCTGTTTAATTCTAGCCCCCTCTCTCTCTCACCCTCTCGCTGTCCCCCCCTCTCTTTATCTGTTTTATTCTATCCTCTCTCTCTCACCCTCTCTCTGTCCCCTCTCTCTCTCTGTTTAATTCTATCCTCTCTCTCTCTCTCACACCCTCTCTCTGTCCCCACTCTCTCTCTGTTTAATTCTATCCTCTCTCTCTCTCACCCTCTCTCTGTCCCCTCTCTCTCTCTGTTTAATTCTATCCTCTCTCTCTCTCTCACCCTCTCTCTGTCCCCTCTCTCTCTTGGTTTAATTCTATCCTCTCTCTCTCTCACCCTCTCTCTGTTCCCCCCTTTTTATGTTTAATTCTATCCTCCCTCTCTCTCGCCCTCTCTCTGTCCCCTCTCTCTCTCTCTGTTTAATTCTATCGTCTCTCTCTCTCTCTCACACCCTCTCTCTGTCCCCCCTCTCTCTCTGTTTAATTCTCTCCTCTCTCTCTCTCTCGCCCTCTCTCTGTTCCCCTATATCTCTGTTTAATTCTATCCTCTCTCTCTCTCACCCTCTCGCTGTCCCCCCTCTCTCTTTATCTGTTTAATTCTATCCTCTCTCTCTCTCTCTCTCTCTGTCCCCTCTCTCTCTCAGTTTAATTCTATCCTCTCTCTCTCTCACCCTCTCTCTGTCCCCCCCTCTCTCTCTCTTTTTAATTCTATCCCCTCTTTCTCTCTCTCGCTCTCTCACTGTCCCCTCCCTCTCTGTTTATTCTATCCTCTCTCTCTCTCGCCCTCTCTCTCTGTTTAATTCTGTTCTCTCTCTCTCTCTCCCCCTCTCTCTGTCCCCTCTCTTTCTCTGTTTAATTCTATCCTCTCTCTCTCTCTCTCCCTCTCTCTGTCCCCCCTCTCTCTCTGTTTAATTCTATCCTCTCTCTCTCTCGCCCTCTCTCTGTCCCCACTCTCTCTCTGTTTAATTCTATCCTCTCTCTCTCTCACCCTCTCTCTGTCCCCCCCTCTCTCTGTTTAATTGTATCCCCTCTCTCTCTCACCCTCTCTCTGTCCCCACTCTCTCTCTGTTTAATTCTATTCTCTCTCTCTCACCCTCTCTCTGTCCCCCCTCTCTCTCTGTTCAATTCTATCCTCTCTCTCTCTCTCACCCTCTCTCTGTCCCCCTCTCTCTCTCTCTGTTTAATTCTATCCCCTCTCTCTCTCACCCTCTCTCTGTCCCCTCTCTCTCTGTTTAATTCTGTCCTCTCTCTCGCTCGCCCTCTCTCTGTCCCCCCCCTCTCTGTTTAATTCTATCCTCTCTCTCTCTCTCTCTCTCGCCCTCTCTCTTTCTCCCCTCTCTCTCTCTGTTTGATTCCATCCTCTCTCTCTCGCGCTCTCTCTGTCCCCCTATCTCTCTCTGTTTAATTCCATCCTCTCTCTCTCTCGCCCTCCCTCTGTCTCCCTCTCACTCTGTTTAATTCCATCATCTCTCTCTCTCACCCTCTCTGTCCCCCTCTCTCTGTTTAATTCTATCCTCTCTCTCTCTCACCCTCTCTGTCCCCCCTCTCTCTGTTTAATTCTATCCTCTCTCTCTCACCCTCTCGCTGTCCCCCCTCTCTCTTTATCTGTTTAATTCTATCCTCTCTCTCTCTCACCCTCTCTCTGTCCCCTCTCTCTCTCGGTTTAATTCTATCCTCTCTCTCTCTCACCCTCTCGCTGTCCCCCCCTTTCTCTGTTTAATTCTATCCTCTCTCTCTCTCGCCATCTCTCTGCCCTCCCCCTCTCTGTTTAATTCTATCCTCTCTCTCTCTCGCCATCTCTCTGTCTCCCCTCTCTCTGTGTAATTCTGTCCTCTCTCTCTCTCACCCTCTCTCTGTCCCCTCTCTCTCTCTGTTTAATTCTATCCTCTCTCTCTCACCCTCTCGCTGTCCCCCCTCTCTCTTTATCTGTTTAATTCTATCCTCTCTCTCTCACCCTCCCTCTATCCCCACTCTCTCTCTGTTTAATTCTATCCTCTCTCTCTCTCACCCTCTCTCTGTTCCCCCCCTTTCTCTGTTTAATTCTATCCTCTCTCTCTCTCACCCTCTCTCTGTCCCCTCTCTCTCTCTGTTTAATTCTATCCTCTCTCTCTCTCACCCTCTCTCTGTCCCCTCTCTCTCTCAGTTTAATTCTATCCTATCTCTCTCACCCTCTCGCTGTCCCCCCTCTCTCTTTATCTGTTTAATTCTATCCTCTCTCTCTCTCTCGCCTACTCTCTGTCCCCCCTCTCTCTCTCAGTTTAATTCTATCATCTCTCTCTCTCGCCCTCTCTCTGTCCCCCCCCTCTCTCTGTTTAATTCTATCCTCTCTCTCTCACCCTCTCTCTGTCCCCCCCTCTCTCTCTGTTTAATTCTATCCTCTCTCTCTCTCACCCACTCTCTGTCCCCCCTCTCTCTCTCTGTTTAATTCTATCCTTTCTCTCTCTCGCCCTCTCTCTGTCCCCCCTCCCTCTCTCTGTTTAATTCTATCCTCTCTCTCTCTCACCCTCTCACTGTTCCCTTTCTCTCTCTTTTTAATTCTATCCTCTCTCACTCACACCCTCTCTCTGTCCCCCCCTCTCTCTCTCTCTCTCTGTTTAATTCTATTCTCTCTCTCTCTCACCCTCTCTCTGTTCCCCCTTTTTCTCTCCCTGTTTAATTCTATCCCCTCTCTCTCTCACCCTCTCTCTGTCCCCTCTCTCTCTGTTTAATTCTGTCCTCTCTCTCGCTCGCCCTCTCTCTGTCCCCCCCTCTCTGTTTAATTCTATCCTCTCTCTCTCTCTCTCTCTCTCGCCCTCTCTCTTTCTCCCCTCTCTCTCTCTGTTTGATTCCATCCTCTCTCTCTCGCGCTCTCTCTGTCCCCCCCTCTCTCTCTCTGTTTAATTCCATCCTCTCTCTCTCGCCCTCTCTCTGTCCCCCTATCTCTCTCTGTTTAATTCCATCCTCTCTCTCTCTCACCCTCTCTCTGTCCCCTCTCTCTCTCTTTTTTATTTCTATCCTCTCTCTGTCTCTCACGAGCTCTCTCTGTTCCCCCTTTTTCTCTCCCTGTTTAATTCTATCCTCTCTCTCTCTCACCCTCTCTCTGTCCCCTCTCTCTCTCTGTTTAATTCTATCCTCTCTCTCTCACCCTCTCTCTGTCCCCTCTCGCTCTCTGTTTGATTCCATCCTCTCTCTCTCGCCCTCTCTCTGTCCCCCCCTCTCTCTCTCTGTTTAATTCTATCCTCTCTCTCTCTCACCCTCTCTCTGTCCCCTCTCTCTCTGTTTAATTCTATCCTCTCTCTCTCTCTCTCTCTCTCTCTGTTTAATTCTATCCTCTCTCTCTCTCTCGCCCTCTCTGTGTCCTCCCCTTCTCTCTATGTAATTCTATCCTCTCTCTCTCGCTCGCTCTCCCTCTGTCCCCTCTCTCTCTCTGTTTAATTCTATCCTCTCTCTCTCTCACCCTCTCTCTGTCCCCTCTCTCTCTGTTTAATTCTATCCTCTCTCTCTCTCTCTCTCTCTCTCTGTTTAATTCTATCCTCTCTCTCTCTCTCGCCCTCTCTGTGTCCTCCCCTTCTCTCTATGTAATTCTATCCTCTCTCTCTCGCTCGCTCTCCCTCTGTCCCCTCTCTCACTCTGTTTAATTCCATCATCTCTCTCTGTCACCCTCTCTGTCCCCCTCTCTCTGTTTAATTCTATCCTCTCTCTCTCTCACCCTCTCGCTGTCCCCCCTCTCTCTTTATCTGTTTAATTCTATCCTCTCTCTCTCTCACCCTCTCTCTGTCCCCTCTCTCACTCTGTTTAATTCTATCATCTCTCTCTCTCACCCTCTCTATCCCCCCTCTCTCTGTTTAATTCTATCCTCTCTCTCTCTCACCCTCTCACTGTCCCCCCCTCTCTGTTTATCTGTTTAATTCTATCCTCTCTCTCTCGCCCTCTCTCTGTCCCCCTATCTCTCTCTGTTTAATTCCATCCTCTCTCTCTCACCCTCTCTCTGTCTCCCTCTCACTCTCTTTAATTCTATCCTCTCTCTCTCACCCTCTCTCTGTCCCCTCTCTCTTTATCTGTTTAATTCTATCCTCTCTCTCTCTCACCCTCTCTCTGTCCCCTCTCTCTCTCGGTTTAATTCTATCCTCTCTCTCTCTCACCCTCTCGCTGTCCCCCCCCTTTCTCTGTTTAATTCTATCCTCTCTCTCTCTCGCCATCTCTCTGCCCTCCCCCTCTCTGTTTAATTCTATCCTCTCTCTCTCTCGCCATCTCTCTGTCTCCCCTCTCTCTGTGTAATTCTGTCCTCTCTCTCTCTCACCCTCTCTCTGTCCCCTCTCTCTCTCTGTTTAATTCTATCCTCTCTCTCTCACCCTCTCGCTGTCCCCCCCTCTCTTTATCTGTTTAATTCTATCCTCTCTCTCTCACCCTCCCTCTATCCCCACTCTCTCTCTGTTTAATTCTATCCTCTCTCTCTCTCACCCTCTCTCTGTTCCCCCCCTTTCTCTGTTTAATTCTATCCTCTCTCTCTCACTCTCTCACCCTCTCTCTGTCCCCTCTCTCTCTCTGTTTAATTCTATCCTCTCTCTCTCTCACCCTCTCTCTGTCCCCTCTCTCTCTCTGTTTAATTCTATCCTATCTCTCTCACCCTCTCGCTGTCCCCCCTCTCTCTTTATCTGTTTAATTCTATCCTCTCTCTCTCTCTCTCTCTCTCGCCTACTCTCTGTCCCCCCTCTCTCTCTCAGTTTAATTCTATCATCTCTCTCTCACGCCCTCTCTCTGTCCCCCCTCTCTCTCTGTTTAATTCTATCCTCTCTCTCTCACCCTCTCTCTGTACCCCCCTCTCTCTCTGTTTAATTCTATCCTCTCTCTCTCTCACCCACTCTCTGTCCCCCCTCTCTCTCTCTGTTTAATTCTATCCTTTCTCTCTCTCGCCCTCTCTCTGTCCCCCCTCTCTCTCTCTGTTTAATTCTATCCTCTCTCACTCACACCCTCTCTCTGTACCCCCCTCTCTCTCTGTTTAATTCTATCCTTTCTCTCTCTCGCCCTCTCTCTGTCCCCCCTCTCTCTCTCTGTTTAATTCTATCCTCTCTCTCTCTCTCACCCTCTCTCTGTCCCCTCTCTCTCTCAGTTTAATTCTATCCTCTCTCTCTCTCTCTCTCTCACCCACTCTCTGTCCCCCTCTGTCTCTGTTTAATTCTATCCTCTCCCTCTCTCACCCTCTCTCTGTCCCCCCCTCTCTCTCTCTTTTATTCTATCCTCTCTACCTCTCGCCCTCTCACTGTCCCCACTGTCTCTGTTTAATTCTATCCTCTCTCCCTCTCTCTCTCTCGCTGTCTCTCACTCTCTCACCCTCTCTCTGTCCCCTCTCTCTCTCTGTTTAATTCTATCCTCTCTCTCTCTCACTCTCTCGCTGTCCCCCCTCTCTCTTTATCTGTTTAATTCTATCCTCTCTCTCTCTCTCTCTCTCTCTCTCTCACCCTCTCTCTGTCCCCCCTCTCTCTTTATCTGTTTAATTCTATCCTCTCTCTCTCTCTCGCCCTCTCACTTTCCCCACTCTCTCAGTTTAATTCTATCCTCTCTCTCACCCTCTCTCTGTCCCATCGCTCTCTGTTTCATTCTATCCACTCTCTCTCTCGCCCTCTCTCTGTCCCCCCTCTCTCTCTTTTTAATTCTATCCTCTCTTTCTCTCTCTCGCTCTCTCACTGTCCCCTCCCTCTCTGTTTATTCTCTCCTCTCTCTCTCTCGCCCTCTCTCTGTCCCCTCTCTCTCTGTTTAATTCTGTTCTCTCTCTCTCTCTCTCTCTCCCCCTCTCTCTGTCCCCTCTCTTTCTCTGTTTAATTCTATCCTCTCTCTCTCTCACGCTCTCGCTGTGCCCCCCTCTCTCTTTATCTGTTTAATTCTATCCCCTCTCTCTCTCACCCTCTCTCTGTCCCCTCTCTCTCTGTTTAATTCTGTCCTCTCTCTCGCTCACCCTCTCTCTGTCCCCCCTCTCTCTGTTTAATTCTATCCTCTCTCTCTCTCTCTCTCCCTCTCTCTTTCTCCCCTCTCTCTCTCTGTTTGATTCCATCCTCTCTCTCTCGCGCTCTCTCTGTCCCCCCCTCTCTCTCTCTGTTTAATTCCATCCTCTCTCTCTCTCGCCCTCTCTCTGTCCCCCTATCTCTCTCTGTTTAATTCCATCCTCTCTCTCTCTCACCCTCTCTCTGTCCCCTCTCTCTCTCTTTTTTATTTCTATCCTCTCTCTGTCTCTCACGAGCTCTCTCTGTTCCCCCTTTTTCTCTCCCTGTTTAATTCTATCCTCTCTCTCTCACCCTCTCTCTGTCCCCTCTCGCTCTCTGTTTGATTCCATCCTCTCTCTCTCGCGCTCTCTCTGTCCCCCCCTCTCTCTCTCTGTTTAATTCCATCCTCTCTCTCTCTCGCCCTCTCTCTGTCCCCCTATCTCTCTGTAATTAATTCTGTTCTCTCTCTCTCTCTCTCACACCCTCTCCCTGTCCCCTCTCCTCTGTTTAATTCTACCCTCTCTCTCTCTCTCTCGCCCTCTCTCTTTCTCCCCTCTCTCTCTCTGTTTGATTCCATCCTTTCTCTCTCTCGCCCTCTCTCTGTCCCCCTATCTCTCTCTGTTTAATTCCATCCTCTCTCTCTCTCGCCCTCCCTCTGTCTCCCTCTCTCTCTGTTTAATTCTATCATCTCTCTCTCACCCTCTCTCTGTCCCCCCTCTCTCTCTCTGTTTAATTCTATCCTCTCTCTCTCACCCTCTCTCTGTCCCCTTTCTCTCTGTTTAATTCTATCCTCTCTCTCTCTCACCCTCTCTCTGTCCCCCCTCTCTCTCTGTTTAATTCTATCCTCTCTCTCTCTCTCACCCTCTCTCTGTCCCCTCTCTCTCTCGGTTTAATTCTATCCTCTCTCTGTCTCACCCTCTCTCTGTCCCCTCTCGCTCTCTGTTTGATTCCATCCTCTCTCTCTCGCGCTCTCTCTGTCCCCCCCTCTCTCTCTCTGTTTAATTCCATCCTCTCTCTTTCGCCCTCTCTCTGTCCCCCTATCTCTCTGTAATTAATTCTGTTCTCTCTCTCTCTCTCTCACACCCTCTCCCTGTCCCCTCTCCTCTGTTTAATTCTACCCTCTCTCTCTCTCTCGCCCTCTCTCTTTCTCCCCTCTCTCTCTCTGTTTGATTCCATCCTTTCTCTCTCTCGCCCTCTCTCTGTCCCCCTATCTCTCTCTGTTTAATTCCATCCTCTCTCTCTCTCGCCCTCCCTCTGTCTCCCTCTCTCTCTGTTTAATTCTATCATCTCTCTCTCTCACCCTCTCTGGCCCCCCTCCCTCTCTCTGTTTAATTCTATCCTCTCTCTCTCACCCTCTCGCTGTCCACCACTCTCTGTTTATCTGTTTAATTCTATCCTCTCTCTCTCTCACCCTCTCTCTGTCCCCCCTCTCTCTCTCTGTTTAATCCTATCCTCTCTCTCTCACCCTCTCTCTGTCCCCTTTCTCTCTGTTTAATTCTATCCTCTCTCTCTCTCACCCTCTCTCTGTCCCCCCTCTCTCTCTGTTTAATTCTATCCTCTCTCTCTCTCTCACCCTCTCTCTGTCCCCTCTCTCTCTCGGTTTAATTCTATCCTCTCTCTGTCTCACCCTCTCTCTGTTCCCCCCTTTCTGTGTTTAATTCTATCCTCTCTCTCTCTCACCCTCTCTGCACTCCCCTTCTCTCTGTGTAATTCTGTCGTCTCTCTCGCTCGCCCTCCCTCTATCCCCTCTCTCTCTGTTTAATTCTATCCCCTCTCTCTCTCACCCTCCCTCTGTCCCCTCTCTCTCTCTCTGTTTAATTCTATCCTCTCTCTCTCTCACCCTCCCTCTGTCCCCTCTCTCTCTCTCTGTTTAATTCTATCCTCTCTCTCTCTCACCCTATCTCTGTCCCCACTCTCTCTCTGTTTAATTCTATCCTCTCTCTCTCACCCTCTCTGTGTCCTCCCCTTCTCTCTGTGTAATTCTGTCGTCTCTCTCGCTCGCCCTCCCTCTATCCCCTCTCTCTCTGTTTAATTCTATCCTCTCTCTCTCTCACCCTCTCTCTGTCCCCTTTCTCTCTGTTTAATTCTATCCTCTCTCTCTCTCACCCTCTCTCTGTCCCCTCTCTCTCCCTGTTTAATTCTATCCTCTCTCTCTCTCTCGCCCTCTCTGTGTCCTCCCCTTCTCTCTGTGTAATTCTATCCTCTGTCTCGCTCGCTCTCCCTCTGTCCCCTCTCTCTCTCTGTTTAATTCCATCCTCTCTCTCTCTCGCCCTCTCTCTGTCCCCCTATCTCTCTGTATTTAATTCTGTTCTCTCTCTCTCTCTCTCACACCCTCTCCCTGTCCCCTCTCCTCTGTTTAATTCTACCCTCTCTCTCTCTCTCGCCCTCTCTCTTTCTCCCCTCTCTCTCTCTGTTTGATTCCATCCTTTCTCTCTCTCGCCCTCTCTCTGTCCCCCTATCTCTCTCTGTTTAATTCCATCCTCTCTCTCTCTCGCCCTCCCTCTGTCTCCCTCTCTCTCTGTTTAATTCTATCATCTCTCTCTCTCACCCTCTCTGTCCCCCCTCCCTCTCTCTGTTTAATTCTATCCTCTCTCTCTCACCCTCTCGCTGTCCACCACTCTCTGTTTATCTGTTTAATTCTATCCTCTCTCTCTCTCACCCTCTCTCTGTCCCCCCTCTCTCTCTCTGTTTAATTCTATCCTCTCTCTCTCACCCTCTCTCTGTCCCCTTTCTCTCTGTTTAATTCTATCCTCTCTCTCTCTCACCCTCTCTCTGTCCCCCTCTCTCTCTGTTTAATTCTATCCTCTCTCTCTCTCTCACCCTCTCTCTGTCCCCTCTCTCTCTGTTTAATTCTATCCTCTCTCTCTCTCGCCATCTCTCTGCCCTCCCCTTCTCTCTGTGTAATTCTGTCGTCTCTCTCGCTCGCCCTCCCTCTATCCCCTCTCTCTCTGTATAATTCTATCCTCTCTCTCTCTCACCCTCTCTCTGTCCCCCTCTCTCTCTCTGTTTAAATCTATCCTCTCTCTCTCTCGCCCTCTCTGTGTCCTCCCCTTCTCTCTGTGTAATTGTATCCTCTCTCTCTCGCTCGCTCTCCCTCTGTCCCCCCCTCTCTGTTTATCTGTTTAATTCTATCCTCTCTCTCTCTCTCTCTCTCGCCCTCTCTCTGTCCCCCTATCTCTCTCTGTTTAATTCCATCCTCTCTCTCTCTCTCGCCCTCCCTCTGTCTCCCTCTCACTCTGTTCAATTCTATCCTCTCTCTCTCTCACCCTCTCGCTGTCCCCCCTCTCTCTTTATCTGTTTAATTCTATCCTCTCTCTCTCTCACCCTCTCTCTGTCCCCTCTCTCTCTCGGTTTAATTCTATCCTCTCTCTCTCTCACCCTCTCGCTGTCCCCCCCTTTCTCTGTTTAATTCTATCCTCTCTCTCTCTCGCCATCTCTCTGTCCCCCCCTTTCTCTGTTTAATTCTATCCTCTCTCTCTCTCACCCTCTCGCTGTCCCCCCCTTTCTCTGTTTAATTCTATCCTCTCTCTCTCTCGCCATCTCTCTGCCCTCCCCCTCTCTGTTTAATTCTATCCTCTCTCTCTCTCGCCATCTCTCTGTCTCCCCTCTCTCTGTGTAATTCTGTCCTCTCTCTCTCTCACCCTCTCTCTGTCCCCTCTCTCTCTCTGTTTTATTCTATCCTCTCTACCTCTCGCCCTCTCACTGTCCCCCCCCTCTCTCTCTGTTTTATTCTATCCTCTCTACCTCTCGCCCTCTCACTGTCTCTCACTCTCTCACCCTCTCTCTGTCCCCCTCTCTCTCTGTTTAATTCTATCCTCTCTCCCTCTCTCTCTCTCGCTGTCTCTCACTCTCTCACCCTCTCTCTGTCCCCCTCTCTCTCTGTTTAATTCTATCCTCTCTCTCTCTCACCCTCTCGCTGTCCCCCCTCTCTCTTTATCTGTTTAATTCTATCCTCTCTCTCTCTCTCTCTCTCTCTCTCGCCCTCTCTCTGTCCTCCCCTCTCTCTCAGTTTAATTCTATCCTCTCTCTCTCTCACCCTCTCTCTGGCCCCTCTCTCTCTCGGTTTAATTCTATCCTCTCTCTCTCTCGCTATCTCTCTGTCCCCCCTCTCTCTGTTTAATTATATCCTCTCTCTCTCTCTCGCCCTCTCTCTGTCCCCTCTCGATCTCTGTTTAATTCTATCCTCTCTCTCTCTCTCTCTCTCTCTCGCCCTCTCTCTGTCCTCCCCTCTCTCTCAGTTTAATTCTATCCTCTCTCTCTCTCACCCTCTCTCTGGCCCCTCTCTCTCTCGGTTTAATTCTATCCTCTCTCTCTCTCGCTATCTCTCTGTCCCCACTCTCTCGGTTTAATTCTATCCTCTCTCTCACCCTCTCTCTGTCCCATCGCTCTCTGTTTCATTCTATCCACTCTCTCTCTCGCCCTCTCTCTGTCCCCCCTCTCTCTCTTTTTAATTCTATCCTCTCTCTCTCTCGCCCTCCCTCTGTCCCCTCTCTCTCTGTTTCATTCTGTTCTCTCTCTCTCTCACGCTCTCGCTGTGCCCCCCTCTCTCTTTATCTGATTAATTTTATCCTCTCTCTCTCTCACCCTCTCGCTGTCCCCCCTCTCTCTTTATCTGTTTAATTCTATCCTCTCTCTCTCACCCTCCCTCTATCCCCCCTCTCTCTCTGTTTAATTCTATCCTCTCTCTCTCACCCTCCCTTTATCCCCTCTCTCTCTCTGTTTTATTCTATCCTCTCTCCCTCTCACCCTCTCTCTGTCCCCTCTCTCTCTCTTTTTAATTCTATCCTCTCTCTCTCTCTCTCACACCCTCTCTCTGTTCCCCCTCTCTCTCTCTGTTTAATTCTATCCTCTCTCTCTCTCGCCCTCTCTCTGTCCCCACTCTCTCTCTGTTTAATTCTATCCTCTCTCTCTCTCACCCTCTCTCTGTTCCCCCCCTTTCTCTGTTTAATTCTATCCTCTCTCTCTCTCACCCTCTCTCTGTCCCCTCTCTCTCTCTTTTTAATTCTATCCTCTCTCTCTCACCCTCTCTCTGTCCCCCCTCTCTCTCTGTTTAATTCTATCCTCTCTCTCTCTCTCACCCTCTCTCTGTCCCCTCTCTCTCTCTGTTTAATTCTATCCTATCTCTCTCACCCTCTCGCTGTCCCCCCTCTCTCTTTATCTGTTTAATTCTATCCTCTCTCTCTCTCTCTCTCGCCATCTCTCTGTCCCCCCCTTTCTCTGTTTAATTCTATCCTCTCTCTCTCTCACCCTCTCGCTGTCCCCCCCTTTCTCTGTTTAATTCTATCCTCTCTCTCTCTCGCCATCTCTCTGCCCTCCCCCTCTCTGTTTAATTCTATCCTCTCTCTCTCTCGCCATCTCTCTGTCTCCCCTCTCTCTGTGTAATTCTGTCCTCTCTCTCTCTCACCCTCTCTCTGTCCCCTCTCTCTCTCTGTTTTATTCTATCCTCTCTACCTCTCGCCCTCTCACTGTCCCCCCCCTCTCTCTCTGTTTTATTCTATCCTCTCTACCTCTCGCCCTCTCACTGTCTCTCACTCTCTCACCCTCTCTCTGTCCCCCTCTCTCTCTGTTTAATTCTATCCTCTCTCCCTCTCTCTCTCTCGCTGTCTCTCACTCTCTCACCCTCTCTCTGTCCCCCTCTCTCTCTGTTTAATTCTATCCTCTCTCTCTCTCACCCTCTCGCTGTCCCCCCTCTCTCTTTATCTGTTTAATTCTATCCTCTCTCTCTCTCTCTCTCTCTCTCTCGCCCTCTCTCTGTCCTCCCCTCTCTCTCAGTTTAATTCTATCCTCTCTCTCTCTCACCCTCTCTCTGGCCCCTCTCTCTCTCGGTTTAATTCTATCCTCTCTCTCTCTCGCTATCTCTCTGTCCCCCCTCTCTCTGTTTAATTATATCCTCTCTCTCTCTCTCGCCCTCTCTCTGTCCCCTCTCGATCTCTGTTTAATTCTATCCTCTCTCTCTCTCTCTCTCTCTCTCGCCCTCTCTCTGTCCTCCCCTCTCTCTCAGTTTAATTCTATCCTCTCTCTCTCTCACCCTCTCTCTGGCCCCTCTCTCTCTCGGTTTAATTCTATCCTCTCTCTCTCTCGCTATCTCTCTGTCCCCACTCTCTCGGTTTAATTCTATCCTCTCTCTCACCCTCTCTCTGTCCCATCGCTCTCTGTTTCATTCTATCCACTCTCTCTCTCGCCCTCTCTCTGTCCCCCCTCTCTCTCTTTTTAATTCTATCCTCTCTCTCTCTCGCCCTCCCTCTGTCCCCTCTCTCTCTGTTTCATTCTGTTCTCTCTCTCTCTCACGCTCTCGCTGTGCCCCCCTCTCTCTTTATCTGATTAATTTTATCCTCTCTCTCTCTCACCCTCTCGCTGTCCCCCCTCTCTCTTTATCTGTTTAATTCTATCCTCTCTCTCTCACCCTCCCTCTATCCCCCCTCTCTCTCTGTTTAATTCTATCCTCTCTCTCTCACCCTCCCTTTATCCCCTCTCTCTCTCTGTTTTATTCTATCCTCTCTCCCTCTCACCCTCTCTCTGTCCCCTCTCTCTCTCTTTTTAATTCTATCCTCTCTCTCTCTCTCTCACACCCTCTCTCTGTTCCCCCTCTCTCTCTCTGTTTAATTCTATCCTCTCTCTCTCTCGCCCTCTCTCTGTCCCCACTCTCTCTCTGTTTAATTCTATCCTCTCTCTCTCTCACCCTCTCTCTGTTCCCCCCCTTTCTCTGTTTAATTCTATCCTCTCTCTCTCTCACCCTCTCTCTGTCCCCTCTCTCTCTCTTTTTAATTCTATCCTCTCTCTCTCACCCTCTCTCTGTCCCCCCTCTCTCTCTGTTTAATTCTATCCTCTCTCTCTCTCTCACCCTCTCTCTGTCCCCTCTCTCTCTCTGTTTAATTCTATCCTATCTCTCTCACCCTCTCGCTGTCCCCCCTCTCTCTTTATCTGTTTAATTCTATCCTCTCTCTCTCTCTCTCTCGCCTTCTCTCTGTCCCCCCTCTCTCTCTCAGTTTAATTCTATCATCTCTCTCTCACCCACTCTCTGTCCCCTCTCTCTCTCTGTTTAATTCTATCCTCTCTCTCTCTCACCCTCTCTCTGTCCCCTCTCTCTCTCTTTTTAATTCTATCCTCTCTCTCTCACCCTCTCTCTGTCCCCTCTCGCTCTCTGTTTAATTCTATCCTCTCTCTCTCTCTCTCACCCTCTCTCTGTCCCCTCTCTCTCTCTGTTTAATTCTATCCTCTCTCTCTCTCACCCTCTGTCTGTCCCCTCTCTCTCTCTGTTTAATTCTATCCTCTCTCTCTCACCCTCTCTCTGTCCCCTCTCGCTCTCTGTTTAATTCTATCCTCTCTCTCTCTCACCCTCTCTCTGTCACCTCTCTCTCTATATTTAATTCTGTTCTCTCTCTCTCTCTCACCCTCTCTCTGTCCCCTCTCCTCTGTTTAATTCTATCCTCTCTCTCTCTCACCCTCTGTCTGTCTCCCTCTCTCTCTCTGTTTAATTCTGTCCTCTCTCTCTCTCTCACCCTCTCTCTGTCCCCCTCTCTCTTTGTTTAATTCTATCATCTCTCTCTCTCACCCTCTCTGTCCCCCCTCTCTCTGTTTAATTCTGTCCTCTCTCTCTCTCTCGCCCTCCCTCTGTCCCCTCTCTCTCTCTGTTTAATTTTATCCTCTCTCTCTCTCACCCTCTCGCTGTCCCCCCCTCTCTGTTTATCTGTTTAATTCTATCCTCTCTCTCTCTCTCACCCTCTCTCTGTCCCCTCTCTCTCACAGTTTAATTCTATCCTCTCTCTCTCTTGCCCTCTCTCTGTCCCCCCCTCTCTCTGTTTAATTCTATCCTCTCTCTCTCTCACCCTCTCTCTGTCCCATCGCTCTCTGTTTCATTCTATCCACTCTCTCTCGCCCTCTCTCTGTTCCCCCCTCTCTCTCTTTTTAATTCTATCCTCTCTCTCTCTCTCACCCTCTCTCTGTCCCCCCCTCTCTCTGTTTAATTCTATCCTCTCTCTCTCTCGCTCTCTCTCTGTCCCCTCCCTCTCTGTTTATTCTCTTCTCTCTCTCTCGCCCTCTCTCTGTCCCCTTTCTCTCTGTTTAATTCTGTTCTCTCTCTCTCCATCCCTCTCGCTGTCCCCCCTCTCTCTTTATCTGTTTGATTTTATCCTCTCTCTCTCTCCCCCTCTCTCTGTTCCCCCTCTCTCTCTCTGTTTAATTCTATCCTCTCTCTCTCTCACCCTCTCTCTGTTCCCCCCCTTTCTCTGTTTAATTCTATCCTTTCTCTCTCTCGCCCTCTCTCTGTCCCCTCTCTCCCTCTGTTTAATTCTATCCTCTCTCTCTCTCTCTCTCTCACCCTCTCTCTGTCCTCTCTCTCTCTGTTTAATTCTATCCTCTCTCTCTCTCACCCTCTCTCTGTCCCCTCTCTCCCTCTGTTTAATTCTATCCTCTCTCCCTCTCACCCTCTCTCTGTCCCCTCTCTCTCTCTTTTTAATTCTATCCTCTCTCTCTCTCTCACACCCTCTCTCTGTCCCCCTCTGTCTCTGTTTAATTCGATCCTTTCTCTCTCTCGCCCTCTCTGTGTAATTCTGTCCTCTCTCTCTCTCGCTCGCCTTCCCTCTGTCCCCTCTCGATCTCTGTTTAATTCGATCCTCTCTCTCTCTCACCCTCTCTCTGTCCCCTCTCGATCTCTGTTTAATTCTATCCTCTCTCTCTCTCTCTCGCCCTCTCACTTTCCCCACTCTCTCGGTTTAATTCTATCCTCTCTCTCTCTCGCCCTCCCTCTGTCCCCTCTCTCTCTCTGTTTAATTCTATCCTCTCTCTCTCACCCTCTCTCTGTCCCCTCTCTCTCTATTTAATTCTGTTCTCTCTCTCTCTCTCTCGCCCTCCCTCTGTCCCCTCTCTCTCTCTGTTTAATTCTATCCTCTCTCTCTCACCCTCTCTCTGTCCCCCTCTCTCTCTTTTTAATTCTATCCTCTCTCTCTCTCTCGCCCTCTCTCTGTCCCCTCTCTCTCTGTTTAATTCTGTTCTCTCTCTCTCCCTCCCTCTCGCTGTCCCCCCTCTCTCTTTATCTGTTTAATTTTATCCTCTCTCTCTCTCCCCCTCTCTCTGTCCCCCCTCTCTCTCTCTGTTTAATTCTATCCTCTCTCTCTCTCGCCCTCTCTCTGTCCCCCTCTCTCTCTCTGTTTAATTCTATCCTCTCTCTCTCTCACCCTCTCTCTGTCCCCCCTCTCTCTCTCTGTTTAATTCTATTCTCTCTCTCTCTCGCTCTCTCTCTGTCCCCTCTCTCTCTATTTAATTCTGTTCTCTCTCTCTCTCTCTCGCCCTCCCTCTGTCCCCTCTCTCTCTCTGTTTAATTCTATCCTCTCTCTCTCACCCTCTCTCTGTCCCCCTCTCTCTCTTTTTAATTCTATCCTCTCTCTCTCTCTCTCGCCCTCTCTCTGTCCCCTCTCTCTCTGTTTAATTCTGTTCTCTCTCTCTCCCTCCCTCTCGCTGTCCCCCCTCTCTCTTTATCTGTTTAATTTTATCCTCTCTCTCTCTCCCCCTTTCTCTGTCCCCCCTCTCTCTCTCTGTTTAATTCTATCCTCTCTCTCTCTCGCCCTCTCTCTGTCCCCCTCTCTCTATCTGTTTAATTCCATCCTCTTTCTCTCTCACCCTCTCTCTATCCCCTCTCTCTCTGTTTAATTCTATCCTCTCTCTCTCTCGCTCTCTCTCTGTCCCCCTCTCTCTCTGTTTAATTCCATCCTCTTTCTCTCTCACCCTCTCTCTATCCCCTCTCTCTCTGATTAATTCTATCCTCTCTCTCTCTCGCTCTCTCTCTGTCACCCCTCTCTCTATCTGTTTAATTCTATCCTCTCTCTCTCTCACCCTCTCTGTCCACACACTCTCTCTGTAATTCTATCCTCTCTCTCTCTCTTGCTCTCTCTCTGTCACCCCTCTCTCTCTCTGTTTAATTCCATCCTCTCTCTCTCTCGCCCTCCCTCTGTCCCCTCTCTCTCTCTGTTTAATTCTATCCTCTCTCTCTCACCCTCTCTCTGTCCCCCTCTCTCTCTTTTTAATTCTATCCTCTCTCTCTCTCTCGCCCTCTCTCTGTCCCCTCTCTCTCTGTTTAATTCTGTTCTCTCTCTCTCCCTCCCTCTCGCTGTCCCCCCTCTCTCTTTATCTGTTTAATTTTATCCTCTCTCTCTCTCCCCCTTTCTCTGTCCCCCCTCTCTCTCTCTGTTTAATTCTATCCTCTCTCTCTCTCGCCCTCTCTCTGTCCCCCTCTCTCTATCTGTTTAATTCCATCCTCTTTCTCTCTCACCCTCTCTCTATCCCCTCTCTCTCTGTTTAATTCTATCCTCTCTCTCTCTCGCTCTCTCTCTGTCCCCCTCTCTCTCTCTGTTTAATTCCATCCTCTTTCTCTCTCACCCTCTCTCTATCCCCTCTCTCTCTGATTAATTCTATCCTCTCTCTCTCTCGCTCTCTCTCTGTCACCCCTCTCTCTATCTGTTTAATTCTATCCTCTCTCTCTCTCACCCTCTCTGTCCACACACTCTCTCTGTAATTCTATCCTCTCTCTCTCTCTCGCTCTCTCTCTGTCACCCCTCTCTCTCTCTGTTTAATTCCATCCTCTCTCTCTCTCACCCTCTCTCTGTCCCCCTCTCTCTTTGTTTAAATCTATCATCTCTCTCTCTCACCCTCTCTCTGTCCCCTCTCTCTCTCTTTTTAATTCTATCCTCTCTCTCTCTCTCTCACACCCTCTCTCTGTCCCCTCTGTCTCTGTTTAATTCTCTCCTCTCTCTCTCTCGCCCTCTCTCTGTCCCCACTCTCTCTCTGTTTAATTCTATCCTCTCTCTCTCTCACCCTCTCTCTGTTCCCCCATTTCTCTGTTTAATTCTATCCTCTCTCTCTGTCGCCATCTCTCTGCCCCCCCCGTCTGTTTAAGTCTATCTTTTCTCTCTCTCACCCTCTCTGTGTCCTCCCCTTCTCTCTGTGTAATTCTGTCCTCTCTCTCGCTCGCCCTCTCTCTGTCCCCTCTCTCTCTCTGCTTAATTCTATCCTCTCTCTCTCTCTCACCCTATCTCTGTCATCGCTCTATCTCTGTTTAATTCTATCTTCTCTCTCTCACCCTCTCTCTGTCCCCCCCTCTCTCTTTATCTGTTTAATTGTATCCTCTCTCTCTCTCTCTCTCTCTCGCCCTCTCTCTGTCCCCCCTCTCTCTCTCTGTTTAGTTCTATCCTCTCTCTCTCACCCTCTCTCTGTCCCCCCTCTCTCTCTCTGTTTAATTCTATCCTCTCTCTCTCACCCTCTCTCTGTCCCCCCTCTCTCTCTCTGTTTAATTCTATCCTCTCTCTCTCACCCTCTCTCTGTCCCCTCTCGATCTCTGTTTAATTCTATCCACTCTCTCTCTCTCTCACACCCTCTCTCTGTCCCCCCTCTCTCTCTGTTTCATTCTATCCACTCTCTCTCTCTCTCTCACACCCTCTCTCTGTCCCCACTCTCTCTCTTTTTAATTCTATCCTCTCTCTCTCTCTCGCTCTCTCTCTGTCTCCTCCCTCTCTGTTTATTCTCTTCTCTCTCTCTCTCTCCCCCTCCCTCTGTCCCCCCCCTCTCTCTCTGTTTAATTCTATCCTCTCTCTCTCTCGCCCTCTCTCTGTCCCCCTCTCTCTTTGTTTTATTCTATCCTCTCTCTCTCACACCCTCTCTCTGTTCCCCCTCTCTCTCTTTGTTTAATTCTATCCTCTCTCTCTCTCACCCTCTCTCTGTCCCCTCTCTCTCTCTTTTTCATTCTATCCTCTCTCTCTCACCCTCTCTCTCTCCCCTCTCGCTCTCTGTTTAATTCTATCCTCTCTCTCTCTCTCACTCTCTCTCTGTCCCCTCTCTCTCTCTGTTTAATTCTATCCTCTCTCTCTCTCACCCTCTCTCTGTCCCCTCTCTCCCTCTGTTTAATTCTATCCTCTCTCTCTCACCCTCTCTCTGTCCCCTCTCTCTCTCTGTTTAATTCTATCCTCTCTCTCTCTCACCCTCTCGCTGTCCCCTCCTCTCTCTTTATCTGTTTAATTCTATCCTCTCTCTCTCTCTCTCTCTCTCTCTCTCTCGCTCTCTCTCTGTCCACCCTCTCTCTCTCTGTTTAATTCTATCCTCTCTCTCTCACCCTCCCTCTGTCCCCCCTCTCTCACTGTTTAATTCTATCCTCTCTCTCTCTCACCCTCTCGCTGTCTCCCCCTCTCTCTCTCTCTGTTTAATTCTATCCTCTCACCCTCTCTCACCCTCTCTCTGTCCCCTCTCGATCTCTGTTTAATTCTATCCTCTCTCTCTCTCTCGCCCTCTCACTTTCCCCACTCTCTCGGTTTAATTCTATCCTCTCTCTCTCTCTCTCTCACCCTCTCTCTGTCCCATCGCTCTCTGTTTCATTCTATCCACTCTCTCTCTCGCCCTCTCTCTGTTCCCCCCTCTCTCTCTTTTTAATTCTATCCTCTCTCTCTCTCTCGCCCTCTCTCTGTCCCCACTCTGTCTCTTTTTAATTCTATCCTCTCTCTCTCTCTCGCTCGCTCTCTGTCCCCTCCCTCTCTGTTTATTCTCTTCTCTCTCTCTCTCTCGCCCTCTCTCTGTCCCCTCTCTCTCTGTTTAATTCTGATCTCTCTCTCTCCCTCCCTCTCGCTGTCCCCCCTCTCTCTTTATCTGTTTAATTTTATCCTCTCTCTCTCTCCCCCTCTCTCTGTTCCCCCTCTCTCTCTCTGTTTAATTCTATCCTCTCTCTCTCTCGCCCTCTCTCTGTCCCCTCTCTCTCTATTTAATTCTGTTCACTCTCTCTTTCTCGCCCTCTCTCTGTCCCCTCTCTCTCTGTTTTTAATTCTATCCTCTCTCTCTCACCCTCTCTCTGTCCCCTCTCGCTCTCTGTTTAATTCTATCCTCTCTCTCTCTCACCCTCTCTCTGTCCCCTCTCTCTCTCTGTTTAATTCTATCCTCTCTCTCTCACCCTCTCTCTGTCCCCTCTCTCTCTCTGTTTAATTCTATCCTCTCTCTCTCTCTCACCCTCTCTCTGTCCCCTCTCTCTCTCTGTTTAATTCTATCCTCT
The DNA here is from genome assembly GCF_047496795.1 of Chiloscyllium punctatum. Taxonomy (NCBI): domain Eukaryota; kingdom Metazoa; phylum Chordata; class Chondrichthyes; order Orectolobiformes; family Hemiscylliidae; genus Chiloscyllium; species Chiloscyllium punctatum. Next base: position 138,035 of record NW_027310063.1, read on the forward strand.
CTCTGTCACCCTCTCTCTGTCCCCTTTCGCTCTCTGTTTAATTCTCTCCTCTCTCGCTCTCTCTCACCCTCTCTCTGTCCCCTCTCTCTCTTTGTTTAATTCTATCCTCTCTCTCTCTCGCCCTCTCACTTTCCCCACTCTCTCGGTTTAAATCTATCCTCTCTCTCTCTCTCTCTCTCTCTCTCTCTCTCTCTCACTCTCTCTCTGTCCCCTCTCTCTCTTTTTAATTCTATCCTCTCTCTGTCTCTCTCACCCTCTCTCTGTCCCCTCTCTCTCTATTTAATTCTGTTCTCTCTCTCTCTCTCACCCTCTCTCTGACCCCTCTCCTCTGTTTAATTCTACCCTCTTTATCCTCCCTCTCTCTCTCTGTTTAATTCTATCCTCTCTCTCTCTCTCACCCTCTCTCTATCCCCCCTCTCTCTGTTTAATTCCATCCTCTCTCTCTCTCGCCCTCTCTCTGCCCCCCCCTCTCTCTCTCTGTTTAATTCCATCCTCTCTCTCTCATCCTCTCTCTCTGTCCCCTCTCTCTCTCTTTTTATTTCTATCCTCTCTCTGTCTCTCACGAGCTCTCTCTGTTCCCTCTTTCTCTCTCCCTGTTTAATTCTATCCTCTCTCTCTCTCTCTCTCTCTCTCTCGCTCTCTCTCTGTCCCCCCTCTCTCTCTCTGTTTAATTCTATCCTCTCTCTCTCTCACACTCTCTCTGTCCCCTCTCTCTCTCGGTTTAATTCTATCCTTTCTCTCTCTCGCCCTCTCTCTGTCCCCCCTCTCTCTCTTTTTAATTCTATCCTCTCTCTCTCTCACCCTCTCTGTCCCCCCTCTCTCTGTTTAATTCTGTCCTCGCTCTCTCTCGCCCTCCCTCTGTCCCCTCTCTCTCTCTGTTTAATTTTATCCTCTCTCTCTCTCACCCTCTCGCTGTCCCCCCTCTCTCTCTCTGTTTAATTCTAACCTCTCTCTCTCTCTCACCCTCTCTCTGTCCCCTCTCTCTCTCTGTTTAATTCTATCCTCTCTCTCTCTCTCTCTCTCTCTCGCTCTCTCTCTGTCCACCCTCTCTCTCTCAGTTTAATTCTATCCTCTCTCCCTCTCACCCTCTCTCTGTTCCCCCTCTCTCTGTTTAATTCTATCCTCTCTCTCTCTCTCTCTCTCTCTCTCTGTCCCCCCTCCCTCTCTCTTTTTAATTCTATCCTCTCTCCCTCTCACCCTCTCTCTGTCCCCTCTCTCTCTCTGTTTAATTCTATCCTCTCTCTCTCTCTCTCTCTCTCGCTCTCTCTCTGTCCACCCTCTCTCTCTCTCTGTTTAATTCTATCCTCTCTCTCTCACCCTCCCTCTGTCCCCCCTCTCTCACTGTTTAATTCTATCCTCTCTCTCTCTCACCCTCTCGCTGTCTCCCCCTCTCTCTCTCTCTGTTTAATTCTATCCTCTCACCCTCTCTCACCCTCTCTCTGTCCCCCCTCTCTCTCTGTTTAATTCTATCCTCTCTCTCTCTCTCTCACCCTCTCTCTATCCCCCCTCTCTCTGTTTAATTCCATCCTCTCTCTCTCTCGCCCTCTCTCTGCCCCCCCCCTCTCTCTCTCTGTTTAATTCCATCCTCTCTCTCTCATCCTCTCTCTCTGTCCCCTCTCTCTCTCTTTTTATTTCTATCCTCTCTCTGTCTCTCACGAGCTCTCTCTGTTCCCCCTTTCTCTCTCCCTGTTTAATTCTATCCCCTCTCTCTCGCCCTCCCTCTGTCTCCCTCTCCCTCTGTTTAATTCTATCATGTCTCTCTCTCACCCTCTCTTTCCCCCCTCTCTCTGTTTAATTCTGTCCTCTCTCTCTCTCTCTCTCTCTCACCCTCTCTCTGTCTCCTCTCCCTCTCTGTTTAATTCTATCCTCTCTCTCTCTCACCCTCTCTCTGTCCCCTCTCTCTCTGTTTAATTTTATCCTCTCTCTCTCTCACCCTCTCACTGTCCCCCCCTCTCGGTTTACCTGTTTAATTCTATCCTCTCTCTCTCTCTCTCTCTCTCTCTCTCTCTCTCTCTCTCGCTCTCTCTCTCGCTCTCTCTCTGTCCCCCCTCTCTCTCTCTGTTTAATTCTATCCTCTCTCTCTCTCACCCTCTCTCTGTCCCCTCTCTCTCTCTGTTTAATTCTATCCTCTCTCTCTCACCCTCTTGCTGTACCCCCCTCTCTCTTTATCTGTTTAATTCTATCCTCTCTCTCTCTCTCTCTCTCACCCTCTCTCTGTCCCCCCTCTCTCTCTCTGTTTAATTTTATCCTCTCTCTCTCACCCTCTCTCTGTCCCCTCTCGCTGTCTGTTTAATTCTATCCTCTCTCTCTCTCACCCTCTCTCTGTCCCCCTCTCTCTCTCTGTTTAATTCTATCCTCTCTCTCTCTCACCCTCTCTCTGTCCCCTCTCTCTCTCTGTTTAATTCTATCCTCTCTCTCTCACCCTCTTGCTGTCCCCCCCTCTCTCTTTATCTGTTTAATTCTATCCTCTCTCTCTCTCTCTCTCTCACCCTCTCTCTGTCCCCCCTCTCTCTCTCTGTTTAATTTTATCCTCTCTCTCTCACCCTCTCTCTGTCCCCTCTCGCTGTCTGTTTAATTCTATCCTCTCTCTCTCTCTCTCACCGTCTCTCTCTCGCCCTCTCTCTATTCCCCCTCTCACTGTTTAATTCTATCCTTTCTCTCTCTCGCCCTCTCTGTGTCCTCCCCTTCTCTCTGTGTAATTTTGTCCTCTCTCTCTCTCACCCTCTCTCTGTCCCCCCTCTCTCTCTCGGTTTAATTCTATCCTCTCTCTCTCTCTCGCCCGCTCTCTGTCCCCCTCTCTCTTTGTTTAATTCTATCCTCTCTCTCTCTCTCACCCTCTCTCTGTCCCCTCTCTCTCTCTTTTTAATTCTATCCTCTCTCTCACCCTCTCTCTGTCCCCCTCTCTCTTTGTTTAATTCTATCCTCTCTCTCTCTCACACCCTCTCTCTGTCCTCCTCTCTCTCTGTGTAATTCTCTCCTCTCTCTCTCTCGCCCTCTCTCTGCCCCCACTCTCTCTCTGTTTAATTCTATCCTCTCTCTCTCTCTTGCCCTCTCTCTGTTCCCCCATTTCTCTGTTTAATTCTATCCTCTCTCTCTGTCGCCATCTCTCTGCCCTCCCCCTCTCTGTTTAATTCTATCCTGTCTCTCTCTCGCCCTCTCTGTGTCCTCCCCTTCTCTCTGAGTAATTCTATCCTATCTCTCTCACCCTCTTGCTGTCCCCCATCTCTCTTTATCTGTTTAATTCTATCCTCTCTCTCTGTCCCCCCTCTCTCTCTCTGTTGAATTCTATCCTCTCTCTCTCACCCTCTCTCTGTCCACTCTCGATCTCTGTTTAATTCGATCCTCTCTCTCTCTCTCACCCTCTCTCTGTCCCCTCTCTCTCTCTGTTTAATTCGATCCTCTCTCTCTCTCTCACCCTCTCTCTGTCCCCTCTCTCTCTCTGTTTAATTCTATCCTCTCTCTCTCTCGCCCTCTCTCTGTCCCCTCTCTCTCTATTTAATTCTCTCCTCTCTCTGTCTCGCCCTCTCTCTGTCCCCTCTCTCTCTGTTTAATTCTGTTCTCTCTCTCTCTCCCCCCCTCTCTCTGTCCCCTCTCTCTCTCTCTCTGTTTAATTCTATCCTCTCTCTCTCTCACCCTCTCGCTGTCCCCCCCCCCTCTTTATCTGTTTAAATTTATCCTCTCTCTCTCACCCTCTCTCTGTCCCCTCTCGATCTCTGTTTAATTCTATCCTCTCTCTCTCGCCCCCTCACTTTCCCCACTCTCTCGGTTTAATTCTATCCTCTCTCTCTCTCTCTCACCCTCTCTCTGTCCCATCGCTCTCTGTTTCATTCTATCCACTCTCTCTCTCGCCCTCTCTCTGTCCCCCCTCTCTCTGTTTAATTCTATCCTCTCTCTCTCTCTCACCCTCTCTCTGTCCCCTCTCTCTCTATTTAATTCTGTTCTCTCTCTCTCTCTCTCTCGCCCTCTCTCTGTCCCCACTCTCTCTCTTTTTAATTCTATCCTCTCTCTCTCTCTCACCTTCTCTCTGTCCCCCCTCTCTTTGTTTTATTCTATCCTCTCTCTCTCACACCCTCTCTCTGTTCCCCCTCTCTCTCTCTGTTTAATTCTATCCTCTCTCTCTCTCGCCCTCTCTCTGTCCCCACTCTCTCTCTGTTTAATTCTATCCTCTCTCTCTCTCTCACCTTCTCTCTGTCCCCCCTCTCTTTGTTTTATTCTATCCTCTCTCTCTCACACCCTCTCTCTGTTCCCCCTCTCTCTCTCTGTTTAATTCTATCCTCTCTCTCTCTCGCCCTCTCTCTGTCCCCACTCTCTCTCTGTTTAATTCTATCCTCTCTCTCTCACCCTCTCTCTGTCCCCTCTCGCTCTCTGTTTAATTCTATCCTCTCTCTCGCTCGCTCTCTGTCCCCTTCCCTCTGTTTAATTCTGTTCTCTCTGTCTCCCTCCCTCTCGCTGTCCCCCCTCTCTCTTTATCTGTTTAATTTTATCCTCTCTCTCTCTCCCCCTCTCTCTGTCCCCCCTCTCTCTCTCTGTTTTATTCTATCCTCTCTCTCTCACACCCTCTCTCTGTTCCCCCTCTCTCTCTCTGTTTAATTCTATCCTCTCTCTCTCTCGCCCTCTCTCTGTCCCCACTCTCTCTCTGTTTAATTCTATCCTCTCTCTCTCTCACCCTCTCGCTGTCCCCCCCTCTCTCTTTATCTGTTTAATTCTATCCTCTCTCTCTCTCACCCTCTCTCTGTCCCCTCTCGCTCTCTGTTTAATTCTCTCCTCTCTCGCTCTCTCTCACACTCTCTCTGTCCCCTCTCTCTCTTTGTTTAATTCTCTCCTCTCTCTCTCGCCCTCTCTCTGTCCCCCCTCTCTCTCTGTTTAATTCTATCCTCTCTCTCTCTCTCTCGCCCTCTCTCTGTCGTCTCTCTCTCTATTTAATTCTGTTCTCTCTCTCTCTCTCACCCTCTCTCTGACCACTCTCCTCTGTTTAATTCTACCCTCTCTATCCTCCCTCTCTCTCTGTTTAATTCTATCCTCTCTCTCTCTCTCTCACCCTCTCTCTCTCCCCCCTCTCTCTGTTTAATTCCATCTTCTCTCTCTCACCCTCCCTCTGTCTCCCTCTCTCTCTGTTTAATTCTATCATGTCTCTCTCTCACCCTCTCTCTGTCACCCCTCTCTCTCTCTGTTTAATTCTACCCTCTCTCTCTCTCTCGCCCTCTCTCTTTCTCCCCTCTCTCTCTCTGTTTAATTCCATCCTCTCTCTCTCTCATCCTCTCTCTCTGTCCCCTCTCTCTCTCTTTTTATTTCTATCCTCTCTCTGTCTCTCACGAGCTATCTCTGTTCCCTCTTTCTCTCTCCCTGTTTAATTCTATCCTCTCTCTCTCTCTCTCTCTCTCTCTCTCTCTCTCTCTCGCTCTCTCTCTGTCCCCCCTCTCTCTCTCTGTTTAATTCTATCCTCTCTCTCTCTCACACTCTCTCTGTCCCCTCTCTCTCTCGGTTTAATTCTATCCTCTCTCTCTCTCACCCTCTCTCTGTCCCCCCTCTCTCTCTGTTTAATTCTATCCTTTCTCTCTCTCGCCCTCTCTCTGTCCCCCCTCTCTCTCTGTTTAATTCTATCCTCTCTCTCTCACCCTCTCGCTGTCCCCCCCTCTCTCTTTATCTGTTTAATTCTATCCTCTCTCTCTCTCTCTCTCTCTCGCCTTCTCTCTGTCCCCCCCCTCTCTCTCTGTTTAATTCTATCCTCTCTCTCTCTCTCTCTCTCTCTCGCTCTCTCTCTGTCCCCCTCTGTCTCTGTTTAATTCTATCCTCTCTCTCTCTCGCCCTCTCTCTGTCCCCTCTCTCTCTCTGTTTCATTCTATCCTCTCTCTCTCTCGCCCTCTCTCTGTCCCCCCTCTCTCTCTGTTTAATTCTATCCTCTCTCTCTCTCGCCCTCTCTCTGTCCCCTCTCTCTCTCTGTTTCATTCTATCCTCTCTCTCTCTCGCCCTCTCTCTGTCCCCCCTCTCTCTCTGTTTAATTCTATCCTCTCTCTCTCTCTCACACCCTCTCTCTGTCCCCTCTCTCTCTCTGTGTAATTCTGTCCTCTCTCTCGCTCGCCCTCCCTCTGTCCCCTCTCTCTCTCTGTTTAATTCTATCCTCTCTCTCTCTCTCTCTCTCTTGCTCTCTCTCTGTCCCCCCTCTCTCTTTCTGTTTAATTCTATCCTCTCTCTCTCACCATCTCTCTCTCACCCTCTCTCTGTCCCCTCTCGCTGTCTGTTTAATTCTATCCTCTCTCTCTCTCTCACCCTCTCTCTGTCCCCTCTCTCTCTCTGTTTAATTCTATCCTCTCTCTCTCTCGCCCTCTCACTTTCCCCACTCTCTCGGTTTAATTCTATCCTCTCTCTCTCTCTCTCTCACCCTCTCTCTGTCCCATCGCTCTCTGTTTAATTCTATCCACTCTCTCTCTCGCCCTCTCTCTGTCCCCCCTCTCTCTCTTTTTAATTCTATCCTCTCTCTCTCTCTCGCCCTCTCTCCGTCCCCTCTCTCTCTATTTAATTCTGTTCTCTCTCTCGCCCTCTCTCTGTCCCCTCTCTCTCTCTTTTTAATTCTATCCTCTCTCTCTCACCCTCTCTCTGTCCCCTCTCGCTCTCTGTTTAATTCTATCCTCTCTCTCTCTCACCCTCTCTCTGTCCCCTCTCTCTCTCTGTTTAATTCTATCCTCTCTCTCTCACCCTCTCTCTGTCCCCTCTCGCTCTCTATTTAATTCTATCCTCTCTCTCTCACCCTCTCTCTGTCCCCTCTCGCTCTCTGTTTAATTCTATCCCATCTCTCTCTCTCATCCTCTCTCTGTCCCCCCTCTCTCTCTCTCTCTGTTTATTTCTATCCTCTCACTCTCTCTCTCTCGCCCTCTCTCTTTCCCCATTCCCTCTCTCTATTTATTTCTATCCTCTCTCTCACTCTCTCACCCTCTCTCTGTCACCCCTCTCTCTCTGTTTAATTCTATCCTCTCGCTCTCTCGCCCTCTCTCTGTCCCCTCTCTCTCTCTGTTTAATTCTATCCTCACTCTCTCTCACCCTCTCTCTGACCCCTCTCTCTCTCACCCTCTCTCTGTCCCCCCTCTCTCTCTTTTTAATTCTGTCCTCTCTCTCTCTCTCTCTGTTTAATTCTATCCTCTCTTTCTCTCTCGAGCTCTCTCTGTCCCCTCTCTCTTTTTATTTATATCCTCTCTCTCTCGCCCTCCCTCTGTCCCCTCTCTCTCTTTGTTTAATTCTATCCTCCCTCTCTCACCCACTCTCTGTACCCCCTCTCTCTCTTTAATTCTATCCTCTCTCTCTCACCCTCTCTCTGTCCCCCTTCCTCTCCGTTTAATTCTATCCTCTCTCCCTCACCCTCTCTCTGTCCCCTTTCTCTCTCTCTATAATTCTATCCTCTCTCTCTCTCACCCTCTCTCTGTCCCCTCTCTCTCTGTTTAATTCTATCCTCTCTTTTCTCTCGAGCTCTCTCTGTCCCCTCTCTCGCTGTTTATTTTTATCCCCTCTCTCTCACCCTCTCTCTGTCCCCCCCTCTCTCTGTTTAATTCTATCCTCTCTCTCTCTCTCTCACCCTCTCTCTGTCCCCGCGCTCTCTCTCTGTTTAATTCTATCCTCTCTTTTCTCTCGAGCTCTCTCTGTCCCCTCTCTTGCTCTGTTTATTTCTATCCTCTCTCTCTCTCATCCTCCCTCTGTCCCCTCTCACTCTCTCTCTCTCGCCCTCTCTCTTTCCCCATTCCCTCTCTCTATTTATTTCTATCCTCTCTCTCTGTCCTCTTTCGCTCTCTGTTTAATTCATTCCTCTCTCTCTCTCTCTCGTCCTCTCTCAGTTCCCCCTTTGTCTCTCTGTTTAGTTCTATCCTCTTACTCTCTCACCCTCTCTCTGTCCCTCCTCTCTCTCTCTGTTTAATTCTATCCTCTCTCTCTCTCTCTCTCTCCCTCTCTCTGTCCCCTCTCTCTCTCTGTTTATTTCTATCCTCTCTCTCTCTCTCACCCTCTCTCTGTCCCTCCTCTCTCTCTCTGTTTAATTCTATCCTCTCTCTCTCTCTCTCTCTCCCTCTCTCTGTCCCCTCTCTCTCTCTGTTTATTTCTATCCTCTCTCTCTCTCTCATCCTCTCTCTGTCCCCTCTCTCTCTCTCTCTCTCTCTCTGTTTATTTCTATCCTCTCACTCTCTCTCTCTCGCCCTCTCTCTTTCCCCATTCCCTCTCTCTATTTATTTCTATCCACTCTCTCTCTCTCTCTCATCCTCTCTCTGTCCTCTCTCTCTCTCTGTTTAATTGTATCCGCTCTCTCTCTCTTGCCTTCTCTCTGTCCCCTCCCTCTCTGTTTCATACTCTCCTCTCTCTCTCTTGCCTTCTCTCTGTCCCCACTCTCTCTGTTTAATTCTATCCTCTCTCTCTCTCTCTCTCGGCCTCCCTCTATCCCCTCCCTCTCTCTTTTTAATTCTATCCTCTCTCTCTCAGCCTCTCTCTGTCCCCGCTCTCTCTGTTTAATTCTGTCATCTGTCTCACCCTCTCTCTGTCCCCTCTCTCTCTCTGTTTAATTCTATCCCCTCTCACTCACCCTCTCTCTGTTCCCTCTCTCTCTCTGTTTAATTCTATCCTCTCTCTATCTCACCCTCTCTCTATACCCCCTCTCTCTCTGTTTAATTCTATCCTCTCTCTATCTCACCCTCTCTCTATACACCCTCTCTCTCTGTTTAATTCTATCCTCTCTCTCTCACCCTCTCTCTGTCTTCCCTCTCTCTCTCTGTTTAATTCTATGCTCTCTCTCTCTGTCCCCTCTCTCTCTCTCTCCCTCTCTGTCTGTTTGATTCTATCCTCTCTCTCTCACCCTCTCTCTATCCTCCCCTTCTCTCTGTTTAATTCTATCCTCTCTCCCTCTCTCCCCTCTCTCTGTCCCCTCTCTCTCTGTTTAATTCTATCCTCTCTCTCTCTCACCCTCTCTCTGTGCCCTCCCTCTCTCTTTTTAATTCTATCCTCTCTCTCTCTCACCCTCTCTCTGTCCCCTCTCTCTCTCTGTTTAATTCTATCCTCTCTCTCTCACCCTCTCTCTGTCCCCCCTCTCTCTCTCTGTTTAATTCTATCCTCTCTCTCTCACCCTCTCTCTGTCACCCTCTCTCTGTTTAATTCTATCCTCTCTCTCTCTCGCCTCTCTTTCCCTCCCCCCCTTCTCTGTTTAATTCTATCCTCTCTCTCTCGCCTCTCTTTTTTTCCCTCCCTCTCTCTGTTTAATTCTATTCTCTCTCTCTCTCTCACCCTCTCTCTGTCCCCTCTCTCTGTATAATACTCTCCTCTCGCTCTCTCGTCCTCTCTCTGTCCCCCCTCTCTCTTTCTAATACTATCCCCTCTCTCTCTCTCTCACCCTCTCTCTGTCCTCTCTCTCTCTCTTTTTAATTCTATCCTCTCTCTCTCTCTCTTGCCTCCTCTCTGTGCCCCCCCTCTCTCTCTGTTTGATTCTATCCTCTCTCTCTCTCTCTCTCTCTCTCTCTCTCTCTCTCTCTCTCACCCTCTCTCTGTCCCCTCCGTATCTCTGTTTAATTCTATCCTCTCTCTCTCTCACCCTCTCTCTGTCCCCCCGCTCTCTCTTTTTAATTCTATCCTCTCTCTCTCTCTCTCGCCTTCTCTCTGTCCCCCCCTCTCTCTCTGTTTAATTCTATCCTCTCTCTCTCTCTCTCGCCCTCTCTCTGTCCCCCCCTCTCTCTCTGTTTAATTCTATCCTCTCTCTCTCTCCCCCTCTCTCTGTGCCCCCTCCGTCTCTTTTTAATTCTATCCTCTCTCTCTCACCTTCTCTCTGTCCCCCCTCTCTCTGTTTAATTCTGTCATCTCTCTCTCACCCTCTCTCTGTCCCCCCCTCTCTGTTTAATTCTGTCCTCTCTCTCTCTCACCCTCCTCTCTGTCCCCCCGCTCTATCTTTTTAATTCTATCCTCTCTCTCTCTTCCCCTCTCTCTGTGCCCCCTCTGTCTCTTTTTAATTCTATCCTCTCTCTCTCACTCCTCTCTGTCCCCTCTCTCTCTCTGTTTATTTCTATCCTCTATCTCTCTCACCCTCTCTCTGTCCTCGCGCTCTCTCTCTGTTTAATTCTGTCCTCTCTTTTCTCTCGAGCTCTCTCTGTCCCCTCTCTCGCTCTGTTTTTTTCTATCCTCTCTCTCATCCTCTCTCTGTCCCCTCTCTCTCTCTCTCTGTTTATTTCTATCCTCTCACTCTCTCTCTCTCGCCCTCTCTCTTTCCCCATTCCCTCTCTCTATTTATTTCTATCCTCTCTCTCTCTCTCTCTCTCACCCTCTCTCTGTCCTCTTTCGCTCTCTGTTTAATTCATTCCTCTCTCTCTCTCTCTCCTCCTCTCTCAGTTCCCCCTTTGTCTCTCTGTTTAGTTCAATCCTCTTACTCTCTCACCCTCTCTCTGTCCCCTCTCTCTCTCTGTTTAATTCTATCCTCTCTCTCTCGCACCCTCTTTCTGTCCCCTCTCGCTCTCTGTTTATTTCTATCCTCTCACTCTCTCTCACTTTCTCTCTGTCCCCTCTCTCGCTCTGTTTATTTCTATGCTCTCTCTCTCTCTCATCCTCTCTCTGTCCTCTCTCTCTCTCTCTCTCTCTATTTCTATCCTCTCTCTCTCTCTCATCCTCTCTCTGTCCCCTCTCTCTCTCTCTGTTTATTTCTATCCTATCACTCTCTCTCTCTCGCCCTCTCTCTTTCCCCATTCCCTCTCTCTATTTATTTCTATCCTCTCTCTCTCTCTCTCTCTCACCCTCTCTCTGTCCTCTTTCGCTCTCTCTTTAATTCATTCCTCTCTCTCTCTCCTCCTCTCTCAGTTCCCCCTTTGTCTCTCTGTTTAGTTCAATCCTCTTACTCTCGCACCCTCTCTCTGTCCCCTCTCGCTCTCTGTTTATTTCTATCCTCTCACTCTCTCTCACTTTCTCTCTGTCCCCTCTCGCTCTCTGTTTAATTCTATCCTCTCTCTCTCTCGCCCTCTCTCTGTCCCCTCTCTCTCTCTGTTTAATTCTATCCTCTCTCTCTCTCGCCCTCCCTCTGTCCCCTCTCTCTCTCTGTTTAATTGTATCCGCTCTCTCTCTTTCCCTCTCGCTGTCCCCTCCCTCTGTTCCCTCTCTATTTGATACTCTCCTCTCTCTCTCTTGCCTTCTCTCTGTTTAATTCTATCCTCTCTCTCTCTCTATCGGCCTCCCTCTGTCCCCTCCCTCTCTCTTTTTAATTCTATCCTCTCTCTCTCTCCCCCTCTCTCTGTGCCCCCTCTGTCTCTTTTTAATTCTATCCTCTCTCTCTCACCCTCTCTCTGTCCCCGCTCTCTCTGTTTAATTCTATCCTCTCTCTCTCTCCCCCTCTCTCTGTTTAATTCTATCCTCTCTCTCTCTCCCCCTCTCTCTGTCCCCTCTCTCTCTCTCTTTAATTCTATCCTCTCTCTCACTCGCCCTCTCTCTGTCCCCTCTCTCTCTCTGTTTAATTCTATCCTCTCTCTCTCTCGCTCTCTCTCTATCCGCCCTCTCTCTCTGTTTAATTCGATCCTCTCTCTCTCTCACCCTCTCTCTGTCCCCCTCTCTCTCTGTTTAATTCTATCCTCTCTCTCTCTCTGTCCCTCCCTCTGTCCCCTCCCTCTCTCTTTCTAATTCTATCCTCTCTCTCTCTCCCCCTCTCTCTGTGCCCCCTCTGTCTCTTTTTAATTCTATCCTCTCTCTCTCTCACACCCTCTCTCTGTCCCCTCTCTCTGTCTGTTTGATTCTATCCTCTCTCTCTCACCCTCTTTCTATCCTCCCTTTCTCTCTGTTTAATTCTATCCTCTCTCTCTCCCCCCCACTCTCTGTCCCCCCCCTCTGTTTAATTCTATCCTCTCTCTCTCTCTCTCTCGCCCTCTCTCTGTCCCCCCTCTCTCTCTGTTTAATTCTATCCTCTCTCTCTCTCACCCTCTCTCTGTCCCCCCCACTCTGTTTAATTCTATCCTCTCTCTGTCTCGCCCTCTCTCTGTCCCCCCTCTCTGTCTCTTTTAAATTCTATCCTCTCTCTCTCTCGCCCTCTCTCTGTGTCCACTCTGTTTCTTTTTAATTCTATCCTCTCTCTCTCGCCCTCTCTCTGTCCCCCCTCTCTGTCTCTTTTTAATTCTATCCTCTCTCTGTCTCGCCCTCTCTCTGTCCCCCCTCTCTGTCTCTTTTTAATTCTATCCTCTCTCTCTCTCGCCCTCTCTCTGTGTCCCCTCTGTTTCTTTTAATTCTATCCTCTCTCTCTCTCGCCCTCTCTCTGTCCTCCCCCTCTCTCTGTTTAATTCTATCCTCTGTCTCTCACCCTCTCTCTGTCCCCCCTCTCTCTCTGTTTATTTCTATCCTCTCTCTCTCTCTCACCCTGTCTCTACCCCCCTCTCTCTCTGTTTAATTCTATCCTCTCTCTCTCTCTCCCCCTCTCTGTCTCTCCTCTCTCTCTGTTTATTTCCATCCTCTCTCTCTCTCACCCTGTCTCTACCCCCCTCTCTCTCTCTGTTTAATTCTATCCTCTCTCTCTCTCTCGCCCTCTCTCTGTCCCCTCTCTCTCTCTGTTTAATTCTATCCTCTCTCTCTCTCACCATCTCTCTGTCCCCCCCTCTCTCTTTTTAATTCTATCCTCACTCTCTCTCTCTCTCTGCTTCTCTCTATCCCCCCCTCTCTCTCTCTCTCTGTTTAATTCTATCCTCTCTTTCTCTCTCGAGCTCTCTCTGTCCTTTCTCTCTTTTTATTTCTATCCTCTCTCTCCCTCGCCCTGTCTCTGTCCCCTCTCTCTCTGTTTCATACTCTCCTCTCTCTCTCTTGACTTCTCTCTGTCCCCTCCCTCTCTCTGTTTAATTCTATCCTCTCTCTCTCTCCCCCTCTCACTGTCCCCCCTCTCTCTCTGTTTAATTCTATCCTCTCTCTCTCTCATCCTCTCTCTATCCGCTCTCTCTCTCTGTTTATTTCTATCCTCTCACTCTCTCGCCCTCTCTTTCCCCATTCCCTCTCTCTATTTATTTCTATCCACTCTCTCTCTCACCCTCTCTCTGTCCCCTTTCGCTCTCTGTTTAATTCATTCCTCTCTCTCTCTCTCTCGCCCTCTCTCAGTTCCCCCTTTGTCTCTCTGTTTAATTCTATCCTCTCTCTCTCACCCTCTCTCTGTCCCTCCTTTCTCTCTGTTTAATTCTATCCTCTCTCTCTCACTCACCCTCTCTCTGTCCCCCCTCTCTCTCTTTTTAATTCTGTCCTCTCTCTCTCTCTCTCTCTCTCGCCTTCTCTCTGTCCCCCTCTCTCTCTCTCTGTGTAATTCTATCCTCTCTTTCTCTCTCGAGCTCTCTCTGTCCCCTCTCTCTTTTTATTTCTATCCCCTCTCTCTCTCTCGCCCCCTCTCTGTCCCGTCCCTCTCTCTGTGTTTAATTCTATCCTCTCTCTCTCTCACCCTGTCTCTGTCCCCTCTCTCTCTGTTTAATTCTCTCCTCTCTCTCTCTCCCCCTCTCTCTCTGTCCCCAACCTCTCTCTGTTTAATTCTATCCTCTCTCTCTCTCTCTCGTCCTCTCTCTGTCCCTCCTCTCTCTCTGCTTAATTCTATCCTCTCTCTCTCTCACCCTATCTCTGTCATCGCTCTATCTCTGTTTAATTCTATCTTCTCTCTCTCACCCTCTCTCTGTCCCCCCCTCTCTCTTTATCTGTTTAATTGTATCCTCTCTCTCTCTCTCTCTCGCCCTCTCTCTGTCCCCCCTCTCTCTCTCTGTTTAGTTCTATCCTCTCTCTCTCACCCTCTCTCTGTCCCCCCTCTCTCTCTCTGTTTAATTCTATCCTCTCTCTCTCACCCTCTCTCTGTCCCCCCTCTCTCTCTCTGTTTAATTCTATCCTCTCTCTCTCACCCTCTCTCTGTCCCCTCTCGATCTCTGTTTAATTCTATCCACTCTCTCTCTCTCTCTCACACCCTCTCTCTGTCCCCCCTCTCTCTCTGTTTCATTCTATCCACTCTCTCTCTCGCCCTCTCTCTGTCCCCTCTCTCTCTCTCTGTTTAATTCTGTTCTCTCTCTCTCGCCCTCTCTCTGTCCCCCCTCTCTCTCTCTGTTTAATTCTATCCTCTCTCTCTCACCCTCTCTCTGTCCCCCCTCTCTCTCTCTCTGTTTAATTCTATCTTCTCTCTCTCACCCTCTCTCTGTCCCCTCTCGATCTCTGTTTAATTCGATCCTCTCTCTCTCTCTCACCCTCTCTCTGTCCCCTCTCGATCTCTGTTTAATTCTATCCACTCTCTCTCTCGCCCTCTCTCTGTTCCCCCCTCTCTCTCTTTTTAATTCTATCCTCTCTCTCTCTCTGCACCCTCTCTCTGTCCCTTCTCTCTCTGTTTAATTCTGTTCTCTCTCTCTCTCTCTAGCCTCTCTCTGTCCCCACTCTCTCTCTTTTTAATTCTATCCTCTCTCTCTCTCTCACTCTCTCTCTGTCTCCTCCCTCTCTGTTTATTCTCTTCTCTCTCTCTCTCTCCCCCTCCCTCTGTCCCCCCTCTCTCTCTCTGTTTAATTCTATCCTCTCTCTCTCTCGCCCTCTCTCTGTCCCCCCTCTCTCTCTCTGTTTAATTCTATCCTCTCTCTCTCTCTCGCTCTCTCTCTGTCTCCTCCCTCTCTGTTTATTCTCTTCTCTCTCTCTCTCTCTCGCCCTCTCTCTGTCCCCTCTCTCTCTCTCTGTTTAATTCTGTTCTCTCTCTCTCGCCCTCTCTCTGTCCCCCCTCTCTCTCTCTGTTTAATTCTATCCTCTCTCTCTCACCCTCTCTCTGTCCCCCCTCTCTCTCTCTCTGTTTAATTCTATCCTCTCTCTCTCACCCTCTCTCTGTCCCCTCTCGATCTCTGTTTAATTCGATCCTCTCTCTCTCTCTCACCCTCTCTCTGTCCCCCCTCTCTCTCTCTCTGTTTAATTCTATCCTCTCTCTCTCACCCTCTCTCTGTCCCCTCTCGATCTCTGTTTAATTCGATCCTCTCTCTCTCTCTCACCCTCTCTCTGTCCCCTCTCGATCTCTGTTTAATTCTATCCACTCTCTCTCTCGCCCTCTCTCTGTTCCCCCCTCTCTCTCTTTTTAATTCTATCCTCTCTCTCTCTCGCCCTCTCTCTGTCCCCCTCTCTCTGTCCCCCTCTCTCTTTGTTTTATTCTATCCTCTCTCTCTCACACCCTCTCTCTGTCCCTTCTCTCTCTGTTTAATTCTGTTCTCTCTCTCTCTCTCTAGCCCTCTTTCTGTCCCCACTCTCTCTCTTTTTAATTCTATCCTCTCTCTCTCTCTCGCTCTCTCTCTGTCTCCTCCCTCTCTGTTTATTCTCTTCTCTCTCTCTCTCTCCCCCTCCCTCTGTCCCCCCTCTCTCTCTCTGTTTAATTCTATCCTCTCTCTCTCTCGCCCTCTCTCTGTCCCCCTCTCTCTGTCCCCCTCTCTCTTTGTTTTATTCTATCCTCTCTCTCTCACACCCTCTCTCTGTTCCCCCTCTCTCTCTTTGTTTAATTCTATCCTCTCTCTCTCTCACCCTCTCTCTGTCCCCTCTGTCTCTCTTTTTCATTCTATCCTCTCTCTCTCACCCTCTCTCTGTCCCCTCTCGCTCTCTGTTTAATTCTATCCTCTCTCTCTCTCTCACTCTCTCTCTGTCCCCTCTCTCTCTCTGTTTAATTCTATCCTCTCTCTCTCTCACCCTCTCTCTGTCCCCTCTCTCCCTCTGTTTAATTCTATCCTCTCTCTCTCACCCTCTCTCTGTCCCCTCTCTCTCTCTGTTTAATTCTATCCTCTCTCTCTCTCACCCTCTCGCTGTCCCCTCCTCTCTCTTTATCTGTTTAATTCTATCCTCTCTCTCTCTCTCTCACCCTCTGTCTGTCCCCTCTCGCTCTCTGTTTAATTCTATCCTCTCTCTCTCTCGCCCTCTCTCTGTCCCCCCTCTCTCTCTTTTTAATTCTATCCTCTCTCTCTCTCACCCTCTCGCTGTCCCCCCTCTCTCTCTCTGTTTAATTCTAACCTCTCTCTCTCTCTCACCCTCTCTCTGTCCCCTCTCTCTCTCTGTTTAATTCTATCCTCTCTCTCTCTCTCTCTCTCTCGCTCTCTCTCTGTCCACCCTCTCTCTCTCAGTTTAATTCTATCCTCTCTCCCTCTCACCCTCTCTCTGTTCCCCCTCTCTCTGTTTAATTCTATCCTCTCTCTCTCTCTCTCTCTCTCTCTCTGTCCCCCCTCCCTCTCTCTTTTTAATTCTATCCTCTCTCCCTCTCACCCTCTCTCTGTCCCCTCTCTCTCTCTGTTTAATTCTATCCTCTCTCTCTCTCTCTCTCTCTCGCTCTCTCTCTGTCCACCCTCTCTCTCTCTGTTTAATTCTATCCTCTCTCTCTCACCCTCCCTCTGTCCCCCCTCTCTCACTGTTTAATTCTATCCTCTCTCTCTCTCACCCTCTCGCTGTCTCCCCCTCTCTCTCTCTCTGTTTAATTCTATCCTCTCACCCTCTCTCACCCTCTCTCTGTCCCCCCTCTCTCTCTGTTTAATTCTATCCTCTCTCTCTCTCTCTCACCCTCTCTCTATCCCCCCTCTCTCTGTTTAATTCCATCCTCTCTCTCTCTCGCCCTCTCTCTGCCCCCCCCCTCTCTCTCTCTGTTTAATTCCATCCTCTCTCTCTCATCCTCTCTCTCTGTCCCCTCTCTCTCTCTTTTTATTTCTATCCTCTCTCTGTCTCTCACGAGCTCTCTCTGTTCCCCCTTTCTCTCTCCCTGTTTAATTCTATCCCCTCTCTCTCGCCCTCCCTCTGTCTCCCTCTCCCTCTGTTTAATTCTATCATGTCTCTCTCTCACCCTCTCTTTCCCCCCTCTCTCTGTTTAATTCTGTCCTCTCTCTCTCTCTCTCTCTCTCACCCTCTCTCTGTCTCCTCTCCCTCTCTGTTTAATTCTATCCTCTCTCTCTCTCACCCTCTCTCTGTCCCCTCTCTCTCTGTTTAATTCTATCCTCTCTCTCTCTCTCACCCTCTCTCTGTCCCCCTCTCTCTCTCTGTTTAATTCTATCCTCTCTCTCTCTCACCCTCTCTCTGTCCCCTCTCTCTCTCTGTTTAATTCTATCCTCTCTCTCTCACCCTCTTGCTGTCCCCCCCTCTCTCTTTATCTGTTTAATTCTATCCTCTCTCTCTCTCTCACCCTATCTCTGTCATCGCTCTATCTCTGTTTAATTCTATCTTCTCTCTCTCACCCTCTCTCTGTCCCCCCCTCTCTCTTTATCTGTTTAATTGTATCCTCTCTCTCTCTCTCTCTCTCGCCCTCTCTCTGTCCCCCCTCTCTCTCTCTGTTTAGTTCTATCCTCTCTCTCTCACCCTCTCTCTGTCCCACCTCTCTCTCTCTGTTTAATTCTATCCTCTCTCTCTTACCCTCTCTCTGTCCCCCCTCTCTCTCTCTGTTTAATTCTATCCTCTCTCTCTCACCCTCTCTCTGTCCCCTCTCGATCTCTGTTTAATTCTATCCACTCTCTCTCTCTCTCACACCCTCTCTCTGTCCCCCCTCTCTCTCTGTTTCATTCTATCCACTCTCTCTCTCGCCCGCTCTCTGTTCCCCCCTCTCTCTCTTTTTAATTCTATCCTCTCTCTCTCTCTCACCCTCTCTCTGTCCCTTCTCTCTCTGTTTAATTCTGTTCTCTCTCTCTCTCTCTAGCCCTCTCTCTGTCCCCACTCTCTCTCTTTTTAATTCTATCCTCTCTCTCTCTCTCGCTCTCTCTCTGTCTCCTCCCTCTCTGTTTATTCTCTTCTCTCTCTCTCTCTCTCGCCCTCTCTCTGTCCCCTCTCTCTCTCTGTTTAATTCTATCCTCTCTCTCTCACCCTCTCTCTGTCCCCTCTCGATCTCTGTTTAATTCGATCCTCTCTCTCTCTCTCACCCTCTCTCTGTCCCCTCTCGGTCTCTGTTTAATTCTATCCACTCTCTCTCTCCCCCTCTCACTGTCCCCCCTCTCTCTCTGTTTAATTCTATCCTCTCTCTCTCTCATCCTCTCTCTATCCGCTCTCTCTCTCTGTTTATTTCTATCCTCTCACTCTCTCGCCCTCTCTTTCCCCATTCCCTCTCTCTATTTATTTCTATCCACTCTCTCTCTCACCCTCTCTCTGTCCCCTTTCGCTCTCTGTTTAATTCATTCCTCTCTCTCTCTCTCTCGCCCTCTCTCAGTTCCCCCTTTGTCTCTCTGTTTAATTCTATCCTCTCTCTCTCACCCTCTCTCTGTCCCTCCTTTCTCTCTGTTTAATTCTATCCTCTCTCTCTCACTCACCCTCTCTCTGTCCCCCCTCTCTCTCTTTTTAATTCTGTCCTCTCTCTCTCTCTCTCTCTCTCGCCTTCTCTCTGTCCCCCTCTCTCTCTCTCTGTGTAATTCTATCCTCTCTTTCTCTCTCGAGCTCTCTCTGTCCCCTCTCTCTTTTTATTTCTATCCCCTCTCTCTCTCTCGCCCCCTCTCTGTCCCGTCCCTCTCTCTGTGTTTAATTCTATCCTCTCTCTCTCTCACCCTGTCTCTGTCCCCTCTCTCTCTGTTTAATTCTCTCCTCTCTCTCTCTCCCCCTCTCTCTCTGTCCCCAACCTCTCTCTGTTTAATTCTATCCTCTCTCTCTCTCTCTCGTCCTCTCTCTGTCCCTCCTCTCTCTCTGCTTAATTCTATCCTCTCTCTCTCTCTCACCCTATCTCTGTCATCGCTCTATCTCTGTTTAATTCTATCTTCTCTCTCTCACCCTCTCTCTGTCCCCCCCTCTCTCTTTATCTGTTTAATTGTATCCTCTCTCTCTCTCTCTCTCGCCCTCTCTCTGTCCCCCCTCTCTCTCTCTGTTTAGTTCTATCCTCTCTCTCTCACCCTCTCTCTGTCCCCCCTCTCTCTCTCTGTTTAATTCTATCCTCTCTCTCTCACCCTCTCTCTGTCCCCCCTCTCTCTCTCTGTTTAATTCTATCCTCTCTCTCTCACCCTCTCTCTGTCCCCTCTCGATCTCTGTTTAATTCTATCCACTCTCTCTCTCTCTCTCACACCCTCTCTCTGTCCCCCCTCTCTCTCTGTTTCATTCTATCCACTCTCTCTCTCGCCCTCTCTCTGTCCCCTCTCTCTCTCTCTGTTTAATTCTGTTCTCTCTCTCTCGCCCTCTCTCTGTCCCCCCTCTCTCTCTCTGTTTAATTCTATCCTCTCTCTCTCACCCTCTCTCTGTCCCCCCTCTCTCTCTCTCTGTTTAATTCTATCTTCTCTCTCTCACCCTCTCTCTGTCCCCTCTCGATCTCTGTTTAATTCGATCCTCTCTCTCTCTCTCACCCTCTCTCTGTCCCCTCTCGATCTCTGTTTAATTCTATCCACTCTCTCTCTCGCCCTCTCTCTGTTCCCCCCTCTCTCTCTTTTTAATTCTATCCTCTCTCTCTCTCTCACCCTCTCTCTGTCCCTTCTCTCTCTGTTTAATTCTGTTCTCTCTCTCTCTCTCTAGCCCTCTCTCTGTCCCCACTCTCTCTCTTTTTAATTCTATCCTCTCTCTCTCTCTCACTCTCTCTCTGTCTCCTCCCTCTCTGTTTATTCTCTTCTCTCTCTCTCTCTCCCCCTCCCTCTGTCCCCCCTCTCTCTCTCTGTTTAATTCTATCCTCTCTCTCTCTCGCCCTCTCTCTGTCCCCCCTCTCTCTCTCTGTTTAATTCTATCCTCTCTCTCTCTCTCGCTCTCTCTCTGTCTCCTCCCTCTCTGTTTATTCTCTTCTCTCTCTCTCTCTCTCGCCCTCTCTCTGTCCCCTCTCTCTCTCTCTGTTTAATTCTGTTCTCTCTCTCTCGCCCTCTCTCTGTCCCCCCTCTCTCTCTCTGTTTAATTCTATCCTCTCTCTCTCACCCTCTCTCTGTCCCCCCTCTCTCTCTCTCTGTTTAATTCTATCCTCTCTCTCTCACCCTCTCTCTGTCCCCTCTCGATCTCTGTTTAATTCGATCCTCTCTCTCTCTCTCACCCTCTCTCTGTCCCCCCTCTCTCTCTCTCTGTTTAATTCTATCCTCTCTCTCTCACCCTCTCTCTGTCCCCTCTCGATCTCTGTTTAATTCGATCCTCTCTCTCTCTCTCACCCTCTCTCTGTCCCCTCTCGATCTCTGTTTAATTCTATCCACTCTCTCTCTCGCCCTCTCTCTGTTCCCCCCTCTCTCTCTTTTTAATTCTATCCTCTCTCTCTCTCGCCCTCTCTCTGTCCCCCTCTCTCTGTCCCCCTCTCTCTTTGTTTTATTCTATCCTCTCTCTCTCACACCCTCTCTCTGTCCCTTCTCTCTCTGTTTAATTCTGTTCTCTCTCTCTCTCTCTAGCCCTCTCTCTGTCCCCACTCTCTCTCTTTTTAATTCTATCCTCTCTCTCTCTCTCGCTCTCTCTCTGTCTCCTCCCTCTCTGTTTATTCTCTTCTCTCTCTCTCTCTCCCCCTCCCTCTGTCCCCCCTCTCTCTCTCTGTTTAATTCTATCCTCTCTCTCTCTCGCCCTCTCTCTGTCCCCCTCTCTCTGTCCCCCTCTCTCTTTGTTTTATTCTATCCTCTCTCTCTCACACCCTCTCTCTGTTCCCCCTCTCTCTCTTTGTTTAATTCTATCCTCTCTCTCTCTCACCCTCTCTCTGTCCCCTCTGTCTCTCTTTTTCATTCTATCCTCTCTCTCTCACCCTCTCTCTGTCCCCTCTCGCTCTCTGTTTAATTCTATCCTCTCTCTCTCTCTCACTCTCTCTCTGTCCCCTCTCTCTCTCTGTTTAATTCTATCCTCTCTCTCTCTCACCCTCTCTCTGTCCCCTCTCTCCCTCTGTTTAATTCTATCCTCTCTCTCTCACCCTCTCTCTGTCCCCTCTCTCTCTCTGTTTAATTCTATCCTCTCTCTCTCTCACCCTCTCGCTGTCCCCTCCTCTCTCTTTATCTGTTTAATTCTATCCTCTCTCTCTCTCTCTCACCCTCTGTCTGTCCCCTCTCGCTCTCTGTTTAATTCTATCCTCTCTCTCTCTCGCCCTCTCTCTGTCCCCCCTCTCTCTCTTTTTAATTCTATCCTCTCTCTCTCTCACCCTCTCGCTGTCCCCCCCCTCTCTCTCTGTTTAATTCTAACCTCTCTCTCTCTCTCACCCTCTCTCTGTCCCCTCTCTCTCTCTGTTTAATTCTATCCTCTCTCTCTCTCTCTCTCTCTCGCTCTCTCTCTGTCCACCCTCTCTCTCTCAGTTTAATTCTATCCTCTCTCCCTCTCACCCTCTCTCTGTTCCCCCTCTCTCTGTTTAATTCTATCCTCTCTCTCTCTCTCTCTCTCTCTCTCTGTCCCCCCTCCCTCTCTCTTTTTAATTCTATCCTCTCTCCCTCTCACCCTCTCTCTGTCCCCTCTCTCTCTCTGTTTAATTCTATCCTCTCTCTCTCTCTCTCTCTCTCGCTCTCTCTCTGTCCACCCTCTCTCTCTCTGTTTAATTCTATCCTCTCTCTCTCACCCTCCCTCTGTCCCCCCTCTCTCACTGTTTAATTCTATCCTCTCTCTCTCTCACCCTCTCGCTGTCTCCCCCTCTCTCTCTCTCTGTTTAATTCTATCCTCTCACCCTCTCTCACCCTCTCTCTGTCCCCCCTCTCTCTCTGTTTAATTCTATCCTCTCTCTCTCTCTCTCACCCTCTCTCTATCCCCCCTCTCTCTGTTTAATTCCATCCTCTCTCTCTCTCGCCCTCTCTCTGCCCCCCCCCCTCTCTCTCTCTGTTTAATTCCATCCTCTCTCTCTCATCCTCTCTCTCTGTCCCCTCTCTCTCTCTTTTTATTTCTATCCTCTCTCTGTCTCTCACGAGCTCTCTCTGTTCCCCCTTTCTCTCTCCCTGTTTAATTCTATCCCCTCTCTCTCGCCCTCCCTCTGTCTCCCTCTCCCTCTGTTTAATTCTATCATGTCTCTCTCTCACCCTCTCTTTCCCCCCTCTCTCTGTTTAATTCTGTCCTCTCTCTCTCTCTCTCTCTCTCACCCTCTCTCTGTCTCCTCTCCCTCTCTGTTTAATTCTATCCTCTCTCTCTCTCACCCTCTCTCTGTCCCCTCTCTCTCTGTTTAATTCTATCCTCTCTCTCTCTCTCACCCTCTCTCTGTCCCCCTCTCTCTCTCTGTTTAATTCTATCCTCTCTCTCTCTCACCCTCTCTCTGTCCCCTCTCTCTCTCTGTTTAATTCTATCCTCTCTCTCTCACCCTCTTGCTGTCCCCCCCTCTCTCTTTATCTGTTTAATTCTATCCTCTCTCTCTCTCTCACCCTATCTCTGTCATCGCTCTATCTCTGTTTAATTCTATCTTCTCTCTCTCACCCTCTCTCTGTCCCCCCCTCTCTCTTTATCTGTTTAATTGTATCCTCTCTCTCTCTCTCGCCCTCTCTCTGTCCCCCCTCTCTCTCTCTGTTTAGTTCTATCCTCTCTCTCTCACCCTCTCTCTGTCCCACCTCTCTCTCTCTGTTTAATTCTATCCTCTCTCTCTTACCCTCTCTCTGTCCCCCCTCTCTCTCTCTGTTTAATTCTATCCTCTCTCTCTCACCCTCTCTCTGTCCCCTCTCGATCTCTGTTTAATTCTATCCACTCTCTCTCTCTCTCACACCCTCTCTCTGTCCCCCCTCTCTCTCTGTTTCATTCTATCCACTCTCTCTCTCGCCCGCTCTCTGTTCCCCCCTCTCTCTCTTTTTAATTCTATCCTCTCTCTCTCTCTCACCCTCTCTCTGTCCCTTCTCTCTCTGTTTAATTCTGTTCTCTCTCTCTCTCTCTAGCCCTCTCTCTGTCCCCACTCTCTCTCTTTTTAATTCTATCCTCTCTCTCTCTCTCGCTCTCTCTCTGTCTCCTCCCTCTCTGTTTATTCTCTTCTCTCTCTCTCTCTCTCGCCCTCTCTCTGTCCCCTCTCTCTCTCTGTTTAATTCTGTTCTCTCTCTCTCGCCCTCTCTCTGTCCCCCCTCTCTCTCTCTGTTTAATTCTATCCTCTCTCTCTCACCCTCTCTCTGTCCCCCCTCTCTCTCTCTCTGTTTAATTCTATCCTCTCTCTCTCACCCTCTCTCTGTCCCCTCTCGATCTCTGTTTAATTCGATCCTCTCTCTCTCTCTCACCCTCTCTCTGTCCCCTCTCGGTCTCTGTTTAATTCTATCCACTCTCTCTCTCGCCCTCTCTCTGTTCCCCCCTCTCTCTCTTTTTAATTCTATCCTCTCTCTCTCTCTCACCCTCTCTGTCCCTTCTCTCTCTGTTTAATTCTGTTCTCTCTCTCTCTCTCTAGCCCTCTCTCTGTCCCCACTCTCTCTCTCTCTGTTTAATTCTATCCTCTCTCTCTCTCTCTAGCCCTCTCTCTGTCCCCACTCTCTCTCTTTTTAATTCTATCCTCTCTCTCTCTCTCGCTCTCTCTCTGTCTCCTCCCTCTCTGTTTATTCTCTTCTCTCTCTCTCTCTCCCCCTCCCTCTGTCCCCCCTCTCTCTCTCTGTTTAATTCTATCCTCTCTCTCTCTCCCCCTCTCTCTGTCCCCCTCTCTCTGTCCCTCTCTCTCTCTGTTTTATTCTATCCTCTCTCTCTCACACCCTCTCTCTGTTCCCCCTCTCTCTCTTTGTTTAATTGTATCCTCTCTCTCTCTCACCCTCTCTCTGTCCCCTCTGTCTCTCTTTTTCATTCTATCCTCTCTCTCTCACCCTCTCTCTGTCCCCTCTCGCTCTCTGTTTAATTCTATCCTCTCTCTCTCTATCACTCTCTCTCTGTCCCCTCTCTCTCTCTGTTTAATTCTATCCTCTCTCTCTCTCACCCTCTCTCTGTCCCCTCTCTCCCTCTGTTTAATTCTATCCTCTCTCTCTCACCCTCTCTCTGTCCCCTCTCTCTCTCTGTTTAATTCTATCCTCTCTCTCTCTCACCCTCTCGCTGTCCCCTCCTCTCTCTTTATCTGTTTAATTCTATCCTCTCTCTCTCTCTCTCACCCTCTGTCTGTCCCCTCTCGCTCTCTGTTTAATTCTATCCTCTCTCTCTCTCGCCCTCTCTCTGTCCCCCCTCTCTCTCTTTTTAATTCTATCCTCTCTCTCTCTCACCCTCTCTGTCCCCCCTCTCTCTGTTTAATTCTGTCCTCGCTCTCTCTCGCCCTCCCTCTGTCCCCTCTCTCTCTCTGTTTAATTTTATCCTCTCTCTCTCTCACCCTCTCGCTGTCCCCCCTCTCTCTCTCTGTTTAATTCTAACCTCTCTCTCTCTCTCACCCTCTCTCTGTCCCCTCTCTCTCTCTGTTTAATTCTATCCTCTCTCTCTCTCTCTCTCTCTCTCGCTCTCTCTCTGTCCACCCTCTCTCTCTCAGTTTAATTCTATCCTCTCTCCCTCTCACCCTCTCTCTGTTCCCCCTCTCTCTGTTTAATTCTATCCTCTCTCTCTCTCTCTCTCTCTCTCTGTCCCCCCTCCCTCTCTCTTTTTAATTCTATCCTCTCTCCCTCTCACCCTCTCTCTGTCCCCTCTCTCTCTCTCTGTTTAATTCTATCCTCTCTCTCTCTCTCTCTCTCTCGCTCTCTCTCTGTCCACCCTCTCTCTCTCTGTTTAATTCTATCCTCTCTCTCTCACCCTCCCTCTGTCCCCCCTCTCTCACTGTTTAATTCTATCCTCTCTCTCTCTCACCCTCTCGCTGTCTCCCCCTCTCTCTCTCTCTGTTTAATTCTATCCTCTCACCCTCTCTCACCCTCTCTCTGTCCCCCCTCTCTCTCTGTTTAATTCTATCCTCTCTCTCTCTCTCTCACCCTCTCTCTATCCCCCCTCTCTCTGTTTAATTCCATCCTCTCTCTCTCTCGCCCTCTCTCTGCCCCCCCCCTCTCTCTCTCTGTTTAATTCCATCCTCTCTCTCTCATCCTCTCTCTCTGTCCCCTCTCTCTCTCTTTTTATTTCTATCCTCTCTCTGTCTCTCACGAGCTCTCTCTGTTCCCCCTTTCTCTCTCCCTGTTTAATTCTATCCCCTCTCTCTCGCCCTCCCTCTGTCTCCCTCTCCCTCTGTTTAATTCTATCATGTCTCTCTCTCACCCTCTCTTTCCCCCCTCTCTCTGTTTAATTCTGTCCTCTCTCTCTCTCTCTCTCTCTCACCCTCTCTCTGTCTCCTCTCCCTCTCTGTTTAATTCTATCCTCTCTCTCTCTCACCCTCTCTCTGTCCCCTCTCTCTCTGTTTAATTCTATCCTCTCTCTCTCTCACCCTCTCTCTGTCCCCCTCTCTCTCTCTGTTTAATTCTATCCTCTCTCTCTCTCACCCTCTCTCTGTCCCCTCTCTCTCTCTGTTTAATTCTATCCTCTCTCTCTCACCCTCTTGCTGTCCCCCCCTCTCTCTTTATCTGTTTAATTCTATCCTCTCTCTCTCTCTCTTTCTCACCCTCTCTCTGTCCCCCCTCTCTCTCTCTGTTTAATTTTATCCTCTCTCTCTCACCCTCTCTCTGTCCCCTCTCGCTGTCTGTTTAATTCTATCCTCTCTCTCTCTCTCTCACCGTCTCTCTCTCGCCCTCTCTCTATTCCCCCTCTCACTGTTTAATTCTATCCTTTCTCTCTCTCGCCCTCTCTGTGTCCTCCCCTTCTCTCTGTGTAATTTTGTCCTCTCTCTCTCTCACCCTCTCTCTGTCCCCCCTCTCTCTCTCGGTTTAATTCTATCCTCTCTCTCTCTCTCGCCCGCTCTCTGTCCCCCTCTCTCTTTGTTTAATTCTATCCTCTCTCTCTCTCTCACCCTCTCTCTGTCCCCTCTCTCTCTCTTTTTAATTCTATCCTCTCTCTCTCTCTCACCCTCTCTCTGTCCCCCTCTCTCTTTGTTTAATTCTATCCTCTCTCTCTCTCACACCCTCTCTCTGTCCTCCTCTCTCTCTGTGTAATTCTCTCCTCTCTCTCTCTCGCCCTCTCTCTGCCCCCACTCTCTCTCTGTTTAATTCTATCCTCTCTCTCTCTCTTGCCCTCTCTCTGTTCCCCCATTTCTCTGTTTAATTCTATCCTCTCTCTCTGTCGCCATCTCTCTGCCCTCCCCCTCTCTGTTTAATTCTATCCTGTCTCTCTCTCGCCCTCTCTGTGTCCTCCCCTTCTCTCTGAGTAATTCTATCCTCTCTCTCTCTCACCCTCTTGCTGTCCCCCATCTCTCTTTATCTGTTTAATTCTATCCTCTCTCTCTGTCCCCCCTCTCTCTCTCTGTTGAATTCTATCCTCTCTCTCTCACCCTCTCTCTGTCCACTCTCGATCTCTGTTTAATTCGATCCTCTCTCTCTCTCTCACCCTCTCTCTGTCCCCTCTCTCTCTCTGTTTAGTTCGATCCTCTCTCTCTCTCTCACCCTCTCTCTGTCCCCTCTCTCTCTCTGTTTAATTCTATCCTCTCTCTCTCTCACCCTCTCGCTGTCCCCCCCCCCTCTTTATCTGTTTAAATTTATCCTCTCTCTCTCACCCTCTCTCTGTCCCCTCTCGATCTCTGTTTAATTCTATCCTCTCTCTCTCTCGCCCCCTCACTTTCCCCACTCTCTCGGTTTAATTCTATCCTCTCTCTCTCTCTCTCACCCTCTCTCTGTCCCATCGCTCTCTGTTTCATTCTATCCACTCTCTCTCTCGCCCTCTCTCTGTCCCCCCTCTCTCTGTTTAATTCTATCCTCTCTCTCTCTCTCACCCTCTCTCTGTCCCCTCTCTCTCTCTTTTTAATTCTATCCTCTCTCTCTCTCTCGCTCGCTCTCTGTCCCCTTCCCTCTGTTTAATTCTGTTCTCTCTGTCTCCCTCCCTCTCGCTGTCCCCCCTCTCTCTTTATCTGTTTAATTTTATCCTCTCTCTCTCTCCCCCTCTCTCTGTCCCACCTCTCTCTCTCTGTTTAATTCTATCCTCTCTCTCTCTCTCACCTTCTCTCTGTCCCCCCTCTCTTTGTTTTATTCTACCCTCTCTCTCTCACACCCTCTCTCTGTTCCCCCTCTCTCTCTCTGTTTAATTCTATCCTCTCTCTCTCTCGCCCTCTCTCTGTCCCCCCCTCTCTCTTTATCTGTTTAATTCTATCCTCTCTCTCTCTCACCCTCTCTCTGTCCCCTCTCGCTCTCTGTTTAATTCTCTCCTCTCTCGCTCTCTCTCACACTCTCTCTGTCCCCACTCTCTCTCTGTTTAATTCTATCCTCTCTCTCTCTCCCCCTCTCTCTGTCCCCTCTCTCTCTGTTTAATTCTATCCTCTCTCTCTCTCTCTCGCCCTCTCTCTGTCGTCTCTCTCTCTATTTAATTCTGTTCTCTCTCTCTCTCTCACCCTCTCTCTGACCACTCTCCTCTGTTTAATTCTACCCTCTCTATCCTCCCTCTCTCTCTCTGTTTAATTCTATCCTCTCTCTCTCTCTCTCACCCTCTCTCTATCCCCCCTCTCTCTGTTTAATTCCATCTTCTCTCTCTCACCCTCCCTCTGTCTCCCTCTCTCTCTGTTTAATTCTATCATGTCTCTCTCTCACCCTCTCTCTGTCACCCCTCTCTCTCTCTGTTTAATTCTATCCTCTCTCTCTCTCTCTCACCCTCTCTCTATCCCCCCTCTCTCTGTTTAATTCCATCTTCTCTCTCTCACCCTCCCTCTGTCTCCCTCTCTCTCTGTTTAATTCTATCATGTCTCTCTCTCACCCTCTCTCTGTCACCCCTCTCTCTCTCTGTTTAATTCTACCCTCTCTCTCTCTCTCGCCCTCTCTCTTTCTCCCCTCTCTCTCTCTGTTTAATTCCATCCTCTCTCTCTCTCATCCTCTCTCTCTGTCCCCTCTCTCTCTCTTTTTATTTCTATCCTCTCTCTGTCTCTCACGAGCTCTCTCTGTTCCCTCTTTCTCTCTCCCTGTTTAATTCTATCCTCTCTCTCTCTCTCTCTCTCTCTCTCTCTCGCTCTCTCTCTGTCCCCCCTCTCTCTCTCTGTTTAATTCTATCCTCTCTCTCTCTCACACTCTCTCTGTCCCCTCTCTCTCTCGGTTTAATT
This sequence comes from Chiloscyllium punctatum, assembly GCF_047496795.1. Taxonomy (NCBI): domain Eukaryota; kingdom Metazoa; phylum Chordata; class Chondrichthyes; order Orectolobiformes; family Hemiscylliidae; genus Chiloscyllium; species Chiloscyllium punctatum. The sequence continues at coordinate 165,858 of NW_027310063.1, forward strand.
CTATCCTCTCTCTCTCTCACCTTCTCTCTGTCCCCCCTCTCTCTCTGTTCAATTCTATCCTTTCTCTCTCTCGCCCTCTCTCTGTCCCCCCTCTCTCTCTGTTTAATTCTATCCTCTCTCTCTCACCCTCTCGCTGTCCCCCCCTCTCTCTTTATCTGTTTAATTCTATCCTCTCTCTCTCTCTCTCTCTCTCTCGCCTTCTCTCTGTCCCCCCCCTCTCTCTCTGTTTAATTCTATCCTCTCTCTCTCTCTCTCTCTCTCTCGCTCTCTCTCTGTCCCGCTCTGTCTCTGTTTAATTCTATCCTCTCTCTCTCGCCCTCCCTCTGTCCCCTCTCTCTCTCTGTTTAATTCTATCCTCTCTCTCTCTCGCCCTCTCTCTGTCCCCCCTCTCTCTCTGTTTAATTCTATCCTCTCTCTCTCTCTCACACCCTCTCTCTGTCCCCTCTCTCTCTCTGTGTAATTCTGTCCTCTCTCTCGCTCGCCCTCCCTCTGTCCCCTCTCTCTCTCTGTTTAATTCTATCCTCTCTCTCTCTCTCTCTCTCGCCCTCTCTCTGTCCCCCCTCTCTCTTTCTGTTTAATTCTATCCTCTCTCTCTCACCATCTCTCTCTCACCCTCTCTCTGTCCCCTCTCGCTGTCTGTTTAATTCTATCCTCTCTCTCTCTCTCACCCTCTCTCTGTCCCCTCTCTCTCTCTGTTTAATTCTATCCTCTCTCTCTCTCGCCCTCTCACTTTCCCCACTCTCTCGGTTTAATTCTATCCTCTCTCTCTCTCTCTCTCACCCTCTCTCTGTCCCATCGCTCTCTGTTTAATTCTATCCACTCTCTCTCTCGCCCTCTCTCTGTCCCCCCTCTCTCTCTTTTTAATTCTATCCTCTCTCTCTCTCTCGCCCTCTCTCTGTCCCCTCTCTCTCTATTTAATTCTGTTCTCTCTCTCGCCCTCTCTCTGTCCCCTCTCTCTCTCTTTTTAATTCTATCCTCTCTCTCTCTCACCCTCTCTCTGTCCCCTCTCGCTCTCTGTTTAATTCTATCCTCTCTCTCTCTCACCCTCTCTCTGTCCCCTCTCTCTCTCTGTTTAATTCTATCCTCTCTCTCTCACCCTCTCTCTGTCCCCTCTCGCTCTCTATTTAATTCTATCCTCTCTCTCTCACCCTCTCTCTGTCCCTCTCGCTCTCTGTTTAATTCTATCCCATCTCTCTCTCTCATCCTCTCTCTGTCCCCCCTCTCTCTCTCTCTCTGTTTATTTCTATCCTCTCACTCTCTCTCTCTCGCCCTCTCTCTTTCCCCATTCCCTCTCTCTATTTATTTCTATCCTCTCTCTCACTCTCTCACCCTCTCTCTGTCACCCCTCTCTCTCTGTTTAATTCTATCCTCTCGCTCTCTCGCCCTCTCTCTGTCCCCTCTCTCTCTCTGTTTAATTCTATCCTCACTCTCTCTCACCCTCTCTCTGACCCCTCTCTCTCTCACCCTCTCTCTGTCCCCCCTCTCTCTCTTTTTAATTCTGTCCTCTCTCTCTCTCTCTGTTTAATTCTATCCTCTCTTTCTCTCTCGAGCTCTCTCTGTCCCCTCTCCCTTTTTATTTATATCCTCTCTCTCTCGCCCTCCCTCTGTCCCCTCTCTCTCTTTGTTTAATTCTATCCTCCCTCTCTCACCCACTCTCTGTACCCCCTCTCTCTCTTTAATTCTATCCTCTCTCTCTCACCCTCTCTCTGTCCCTCTTCCTCTCCGTTTAATTCTATCCTCTCTCCCTCACCCTCTCTCTGTCCCCTTTCTCTCTCTCTATAATTCTATCCTCTCTCTCTCTCACCCTCTCTCTGTCCCCTCTCTCTCTGTTTAATTCTATCCTCTCTTTTCTCTCGAGCTCTCTCTGTCCCCTCTCTCGCTGTTTATTTTTATCCCCTCTCTCTCACCCTCTCTCTGTCCCCCCCTCTCTCTGTTTAATTCTATCCTCTCTCTCTCTCTCTCACCCTCTCTCTGTCCCCGCGCTCTCTCTCTGTTTAATTCTATCCTCTCTTTTCTCTCGAGCTCTCTCTGTCCCCTCTCTTGCTCTGTTTATTTCTATCCTCTCTCTCTCTCATCCTCCGTCTGTCCCCTCTCACTCTCTCTCTCTCTCTGTTTATTTCTATCCTCTCACTCTCTCTCTCTCGCCCTCTCTCTTTCCCCATTCCCTCTCTCTATTTATTTCTATCCACTCTCTCTCTCACCCTCTCTCTGTCCCCTTTCGCTCTCTGTTTAATTCATTCCTCTCTCTCTCTCTCTCGTCCTCTCTCAGTTCCCCCTTTGTCTCTCTGTTTAGTTCTATCCTCTTACTCTCTCACCCTCTCTCTGTCCCCTCTCTCTCTGTTTAATTCTATCCTCTCTCTCTCTCTCTCTCTCCCTCTCTCTGTCCCCTCTCTCTCTCTGTTTATTTCTATCCTCTCTCTCTCTCTCATCCTCTCTCTGTCCCCTCTCTCTCTCTCTCTCTCTGTTTATTTCTATCCTCTCACTCTCTCTCTCTCGCCCTCTCTCTTTCCCCATTCCCTCTCTCTATTTATTTCTATCCTCTCACTCTCTCTCTCTCATCCTCTCTCTGTCCTCTCTCTCTCTCTGTTTAATTGTATCCGCTCTATCTCTCGCCCTCTCTCTGTCCCCTCCCTCTCTGTTTCATACTCTCCTCTCTCTCTCTTGCCTTCTCTCTGTCCCCACTCTCTCTGTTTAATTCTATCCTCTCTCTCTCTCTCTCTCGGCCTCCCTCTATCCCCTCCCTCTCTCTTTTTAATTCTATCCTCTCTCTCTCAGCCTCTCTCTGTCCCCGCTCTCTCTGTTTAATTCTGTCATCTGTCTCACCCTCTCTCTGTCCCCTCTCTCTCTCTGTTTAATTCTATCCCCTCTCACTCACCCTCTCTCTGTTCCCTCTCTCTCTCTGTTTAATTCTATCCTCTCTCTATCTCACCCTCTCTCTATACCCCCTCTCTCTCTGTTTAATTCTATCCTCTCTCTATCTCACCCTCTCTCTATACACCCTCTCTCTCTGTTTAATTCTATCCTCTCTCTCTCACCCTCTCTCTGTCTTCCCTCTCTCTCTCTGTTTAATTCTATGCTCTCTCTCTCTGTCCCCTCTCTCTCTCTCTCCCTCTCTGTCTGTTTGATTCTATCCTCTCTCTCTCACCCTCTCTCTATCCTCCCCTTCTCTCTGTTTAATTCTATCCTCTCTCCCTCTCTCCCCTCTCTCTGTCCCCTCTCTCTCTGTTTAATTCTATCCTCTCTCTCTCTCACCCTCTCTCTGTGCCCTCCCTCTCTCTTTTTAATTCTATCCTCTCTCTCTCTCACCCTCTCTCTGTCCCCTCTCTCTCTCTGTTTAATTCTATCCTCTCTCTCTCACCCTCTCTCTGTCACCCCTCTCTCTGTTTAATTCTATCCTCTCTCTCTCTCACCCTCTCTCTGTCCCCTCTCTCTCTCTGTTTAATTCTATCCTCTCTCTCTCACCCTCTCTCTGTCACCCCTCTCTCTGTTTAATTCTATCCTCTCTCTCTCTCGCCTCTCTTTCCCTCCCCCCCTTCTCTGTTTAATTCTATCCTCTCTCTCTCGCCTCTCTTTTTTTCCCTCCCTCTCTCTGTTTAATTCTATTCACTCTCTCTCTCTCACCCTCTCTCTGTCCCCTCTCTCTGTATAATACTCTCCTCTCGCTCTCTCGTCCTCTCTCTGTCCCCCCTCTCTCTTTCTAATACTATCCCCTCTCTCTCTCTCTCACCCTCTCTCTGTCCTCTCTCTCTCTCTTTTTAATTCTATCCTCTCTCTCTCTCTTGCCTCCTCTCTGTGCCCCCCCTCTCTCTCTGTTTGATTCTATCCCCTCTCTCTCTCTCTCTCTCTCTCTCTCTCTCACCCTCTCTCTGTCCCCTCCGTATCTCTGTTTAATTCTATCCTCTCTCTCTCTCACCCTCTCTCTGTCCCCCCGCTCTCTCTTTTTAATTCTATCCTCTCTCTCACTCTCTCTCGCCTTCTCTCTGTCCCCCCCTCTCTCTCTGTTTAATTCTATCCTCTCTTTCTCTCTCGAGCTCTCTCTGTCCCCCCTCTCTCTATTTATTTCTATCCTCTCTCTCTCTCGCCCTGTCTCTGTCCCCTCTCTCTCTGTTTAATTCTATCCTCTCTCTCTCTTGCCTTCTCTCTGTCCCCACTCTCTCTGTTTAATTCTATCCTCTCACTCTCTCTCGCCCTCCCTCTGTCCCCTCTCTCTCTCTTTTTAATTCTATCCTCTCTCTCTCTCCCCCTCTCTCTGTGCCCCCTCTGTCTCTTTTTAATTCTATCCTCTCTCTCTCACCCTCTCTCTGTCCCCACTCTCTCTCTGTTTAATTCTATCCTCTCTCCCTCTCTCCCCTCTCTCTGTCCCCTCTCTCTCTGTTTAATTCTATCCTCTCTCTCTCTCTCTCTCTTTCCCTCCCCCCCTTCTCTGTTTAATTCTATCCTCTCTCTCTCGCCTCTCTTTTTTTCCCTCCCTCTCTCTGTTTAATTCTATTCTCTCTCTCTCTCTCACCCTCTCTCTGTCCCCTCTCTCTGTATAATACTCTCCTCTCGCTCTCTCGTCCTCTCTCTGTCCCCCCTCTCTCTTTTTAATACTATCCCCTCTCTCTCTCTCTCACCCTCTCTCTGTCCTCTCTCTCTCTCTTTTTAATTCTATCCTCTCTCTCTCTCTCTCTTGCCTCCTCTCTGTGCCCCCCCTCTCTCTCTGTTTGATTCTATCCTCTCTCTCTCTCTCTCTCTCTCTCTCTCTCACCCTCTCTCTGTCCCCTCCGTATCTCTGTTTAATTCTATCCTCTCTCTCTCTCACCCTCTCTCTGTCCCCCCGCTCTCTCTTTTTAATTCTATCCTCTCTCTCTCTCTCTCGCCTTCTCTCTGTCCCCCTCTCTCTCTCTGTTTAATTCTATCCTCTCTTTCTCTCTCGAGCTCTCTCTGTCCCCCCTCTCTCTATTTATTTCTATCCTCTCTCTCTCTCGCCCTGTCTCTGTCCCCTCTCTCTCTGTTTAATTCTATCCTCTCTCTCTCTTGCCTTCTCTCTGTCCCCACTCTCTCTGTTTAATTCTATCCTCTCACTCTCTCTCGCCCTCCCTCTGTCCCCTCTCTCTCTCTTTTTAATTCTATCCTCTCTCTCTCTCCCCCTCTGTCTGTGCCCCCTCTGTCTCTTTTTAATTCTATCCTCTCTCTCTCACCCTCTCTCTGTCCCCACTCTCTCTGTTTAATTCTACCCTCTCTTTTCTCTCGAGCTCTCTCTGTCCCCTCTCTCGCTCTGTTTATTTCTATCCTCTCTCTCTCTCTCATCCTCTCTCTGTCCCCTCTCTCTCTCTCTCTCTGTTTATTTCTATCCTCTCACTCTCTCTCTCTCGCCCTCTCTCTTTCCCCATTCCCTCTCTCTATTTATTTCTATCCTCTCTCTCTCTCTCTCTCTCACCCTCTCTCTGTCCTCTTTCGCTCTCTGTTTAATTCATTCCTCTCTCTCTCTCTCTCCTCCTCTCAGTTCCCCCTTTGTCTCTCTGTTTAATTCTATCCTCTCTCTCTCTCACTTTCTCTCTGTCCCCTCTCGCTCTCTGTTTAATTCTATCCTCTCTCTCTCTCTCTCTCACCCTCTCTCTGTCCCCCTTCTCTCTCTGTTTAATTCTATACTCTCTCTCTCTCACCCTTTCTCTGTCCCCCCTCTCTCTCTCTGTTTAATTGTATCCGCTCTCTCTCTCGCCCTCTCTCTGTCCCCCCTCTCTCTCTCTGTTTAATTGTATCCGCTCTCTGTCTCGCCCTCTCTCTGTCCCCTCCCTCTCTGTTTCATACTCTCCTCTCTCTCTCTTGCCTTCTCTCTGTCCCCACTCTCTCTGTTTAATTCTATCCTCTCTCTCTCTCTCTCTGCCTCCCTCTGTCCCCTCCCTCTCTCTGTTTGATTCTATCCTCTCTCTCTCACCCTCTCTCTATCCTCCCTTTCTCTCTGTTTAATTCTATCCTCTCTCTCTCACCCTCTCTCTGTCCTCCCTCTCTCTCTCTCTTTTTAATTCTATCCTCTCTCTCTCTCTCACCCTCTCTCTGTCCCCTCTCTCTCTCTGTTTGATTCTATCCTCTCTCTCTCACCCTCTCTCTATCCTCCCTTTCTCTCTGTTTAATTATATCCTCTCTCTCTCTCTCTCCCTCCCCCACTCTCTGTCCCCTCCCTCTCTCTTTTTAATTCTATCCTCTCTCTCTCTCACCCTCTCTCTGTCCCCCTTCTCTCTGTTTAATTCTATCCTCTCTCTCTCTCTCACCCTCTCTCTGTCTCCCCTCTCTCTCTATTTAATTCTATCCTGTCTCTCTCTCGCCCTCTCTCTGTCCCCCCTCTCTCTCTCTGTTTAATTCTATCCTCTCTCTCGCCTCTCTTTTATCCCCCCTCTCTCTGTTTAATTCTATCCTCTCTCTCTCACACCCTCTCTCTGTCCCCAACCTCTCTCTGTTTAATTCTATTCTCTCTCTCTCTCTCACCCTCTCTCTGTCCCCTCTCTCTGTATAATACTCTCCTCTCGCTCTCTCGTCCTCTCTCTGTCCCCCCTCTCTCTTTCTAATACTATCCCCTCTCTCTCTCTCTCACCCTCTCTCTGTCCTCTCTCTCTCTCTTTTTAATTCTATCCTCTCTCTCTCTCTCTTGCCTCCTCTCTGTGCCCCCTCTCTCTCTCTGTTTGATTCTATCCTCTCTCTCTCTCTCTCTCTCTCACGCTTTCTCTGTCCCCTCCGTATCTCTGTTTAATTCTATCCTCTCTCTCTCTCACCCTCTCTCTGTCTCCCCCCTCTCTCTTTTTAATTCTATCCTCTCTATCTCTCTCTCTCTCTCTCTCTCTCTCACCCTCTCTCTGTCCCCTCTCTCTCTCTATTTATTTCTATCCTCTCTCTCTCTCGCCCTGTCTCTGTCCCCCCCTCTCTCTCTGTTTAATTCTATCCGCTCTCTCTCTTGCCTTCTCTCTGTCCCCACTCTCTGTTTAATTCTATCCTCTCTCTCTCTCACCCTCTCTCTGCCCCCCTCTCTCTGTTTAATTCTGTCATCTCTCTCTCACCCTCTCTCTGTCCCCCCCTCTCTGTTTAATTCTGTCCTCTCTCTCTCTCACCCTCCTCTCTGTCCCCCCGCTCTATCTTTTTAATTCTATCCTCTCTCTCTCTTCCCCTCTCTCTGTGCCCCCTCTGTCTCTTTTTAATTCTATCCTCTCTCTCTCACCCCTCTCTGTCCCCTCTCTCTCTCTGTTTATTTCTATCCTCTATCTCTCTCACCCTCTCTCTCTGTTTAATTCTGTCCTCTCTTTTCTCTCGAGCTCTCTCTGTCCCCTCTCTCGCTCTGTTTTTTTCTATCCTCTCTCTCTCTCATCCTCTCTCTGTCCCCTCTCTCTCTCTCTCTCTGTTTATTTCTATCCTCTCACTCTCTCTCTCTCGCCCTCTCTCTTTCCCCATTCCCTCTCTCTATTTATTTCTATCCTCTCTCTCTCTCTCTCTCTCTCTCACCCTCTCTCTGTCCTCTTTCGCTCTCTGTTTAATTCATTCCTCTCTCTCTCTCCTCCTCTCTCAGTTCCCCCTTTGTCTCTCTGTTTAGTTCAATCCTCTTACTCTCTCACCCTCTCTCTGTCCCCTCTCTCTCTCTGTTTAATTCTATCCTCTCTCTCTCGCACCCTCTTTCTGTCCCCTCTCGCTCTCTGTTTATTTCTATCCTCTCACTCTCTCTCACTTTCTCTCTGTCCCCTCTCTCGCTCTGTTTATTTCTATCCTCTCTCTCTCTCTCATCCTCTCTCTGTCCCCTCTCTCTCTCTCTCTCTCTATTTCTATCCTCTCTCTCTCTCTCATCCTCTCTCTGTCCCCTCTCTCTCTCTCTGTTTATTTCTATCCTATCACTCTCTCTCTCTCGCCCTCTCTCTTTCCCCATTCCCTCTCTCTATTTATTTCTATCCTCTCTCTCTCTCTCTCTCTCACCCTCCCTCTGTCCTCTTTCGCTCTCTGTTTAATTCATTCCTCTCTCTCTCTCCTCCTCTCTCAGTTCCCCCTTTGTCTCTCTGTTTAGTTCAATCCTCTTACTCTCGCACCCTCTCTCTGTCCCCTCTCGCTCTCTGTTTATTTCTATCCTCTCACTCTCTCTCACTTTCTCTCTGTCCCCTCTCGCTCTCTGTTTAATTCTATCCTCTCTCTCTCTCGCCCTCTCTCTGTCCCCTCTCTCTCTCTGTTTAATTCTATCCTCTCTCTCTCTCGCCCTCCCTCTGTCCCCTCTCTCTCTCTGTTTAATTGTATCCGCTCTCTCTCTTGCCCTCTCGCTGTCCCCTCCCTCTGTTCCCTCTCTATTTGATACTCTCCTCTCTCTCTCTTGCCTTCTCTCTGTTTAATTCTATCCTCTCTCTCTCTCTATCGGCCTCCCTCTGTCCCCTCCCTCTCTCTTTTTAATTCTATCCTCTCTCTCTCTCCCCCTCTCTCTGTGCCCCCTCTGTCTCTTTTTAATTCTATCCTCTCTCTCTCACCCTCTCTCTGTCCCCGCTCTCTCTGTTTAATTCTATCCTCTCTCTCTCTCCCCCTCTCTCTGTTTAATTCTATCCTCTCTCTCTCTCCCCCTCTCTCTGTCCCCTCTCTCTCTCTGTTTAATTCTATCCTCTCTCTCACTCGCCCTCTCTCTGTCCCCTCTCTCTCTCTGTTTAATTCTATCCTCTCTCTCTCTCGCTCTCTCTCTATCCGCCCTCTCTCTCTGTTTAATTCGATCCTCTCTCTCTCTCACCCTCTCTCTGTCCCCCTCTCTCTCTGTTTAATTCTATCCTCTCTCTCTCTCTGTCCCTCCCTCTGTCCCCTCCCTCTCTCTTTCTAATTCTATCCTCTCTCTCTCTCCCCCTCTCTCTGTGCCCCCTCTGTCTCTTTTTAATTCTATCCTCTCTCTCTCTCACACCCTCTCTCTGTCCCCTCTCTCTGTCTGTTTGATTCTATCCTCTCTCTCTCACCCTCTTTCTATCCTCCCTTTCTCTCTGTTTAATTCTATCCTCTCTCTCTCCCCCCCACTCTCTGTCCCCCCCCTCTGTTTAATTCTATCCTCTCTCTCTCTCTCGCCCTCTCTCTGTCCCCCCTCTCTCTCTGTTTAATTCTATCCTCTCTCTCTCTCACCCTCTCTCTGTCCCCCCCACTCTGTTTAATTCTATCCTCTCTCTGTCTCGCCCTCTCTCTGTCCCCCCTCTCTGTCTCTTTTAAATTCTATCCTCTCTCTCTCTCGCCCTCTCTCTGTGTCCACTCTGTTTCTTTTTAATTCTATCCTCTCTCTCTCTCACCCTCTCTCTGTCCCCCCTCTCTCTCTGTTTAATTCTATCCTCTCTCTCTCGCCCTCTCTCTGTCCCCCCTCTCTGTCTCTTTTTAATTCTATCCTCTCTCTGTCTCGCCCTCTCTCTGTCCCCCCTCTCTGTCTCTTTTTAATTCTATCCTCTCTCTCTCTCGCCCTCTCTCTGTGTCCCCTCTGTTTCTTTTTAATTCTATCCTCTCTCTCTCTCAGCCTCTCTCTGTCCTCCCCCTCTCTCTGTTTAATTCTATCCTCTGTCTCTCACCCTCTCTCTGTCCCCCCTCTCTCTCTGTTTATTTCTATCCTCTCTCTCTCTCTCACCCTGTCTCTACCCCCCTCTCTCTCTGTTTAATTCTATCCTCTCTCTCTCTCTCCCCCTCTCTGTCTCTCCTCTCTCTCTGTTTATTTCTATCCTCTCTCTCTCTCACCCTGTCTCTACCCCCCTCTCTCTCTCTGTTTAATTCTATCCTCTCTCTCTCTCTCGCCCTCTCTCTGTCCCCTCTCTCTCTCTGTTTAATTCTATCCTCTCTCTCTCTCACCATCTCTCTGTCCCCCCCTCTCTCTTTTTAATTCTATCCTCACTCTCTCTCTCTCTCTCTGCTTCTCTCTATCCCCCCCCCTCTCTCTCTCTCTGTTTAATTCTATCCTCTCTCTCTCTCCCCCTCTCACTGTCCCCCCTCTCTCTCTGTTTAATTCTATCCTCTCTCTCTCTCCCCCTCTCACTGTCCCCCCTCTCTCTCTGTTTAATTCTATCCTCTCTCTCTCTCATCCTCTCTCTATCCGCTCTCTCTCTCTGTTTATTTCTATCCTCTCACTCTCTCTCTCTCGCCCTCTCTTTCCCCATTCCCTCTCTCTATTTATTTCTATCCACTCTCTCTCTCTCTCTTTCTCTCACCCTCTCTCTGTCCCCTTTCGCTCTCTGTTTAATTCATTCCTCTCTCTCTCTCTCTCTCGCCCTCTCTCAGTTCCCCCTTTGTCTCTCTGTTTAGTTCTATCCTCTCACTCTCTCACCCTCTCTCTGTCCCTCCTTTCTCTCTGTTTAATTCTATCCTCTCTCTCTCTCTCACCCTCTCTCTGTCCCCCCTCTCTCTTTTTAATTCTGTCCTGTCTCTCTCTCTCTCTCTCTCGCCTTCTCTCTGTCCCCCTCTCTCTCTCTCTGTGTAATTCTATCCTCTCTTTCTCTCTCGAGCTCTCTCTGTCCCCTCTCTCTTTTTATTTCTATCCTCTCTCTCTCTCACCCTGTCTCTACCCCCCTCTCTCTCTGTGTAATTCTATCCTCTCTTTCTCTCTCGAGCTCTCTCTGTCCCCTCTCTCTTTTTATTTCTATCCCCTCTCTCTCTCTCGCCCTCTCTCTGTCCCGTCCCTCTCTCTGTGTTTAATTCTATCCTCTCTCTCTCTCACCCTGTCTCTGTCCCCTCTCTCTCTGTTTAATTCTCTCCTCTCTCTCTCTCCCCCTCTCTCTCTGTCCCCAACCTCTCTCTGTTTAATTCTATCCTCTCTCTCTCTCTCTCGTCCTCTCTCTGTCCCCTCTCTCTCTCTGCTTAATTCTATCCTCTCTCTCTCTCTCACCCTATCTCTGTCATCGCTCTATCTCTGTTTAATTCTATCTTCTCTCTCTCACCCTCTCTCTGTCCCCCCCTCTCTCTTTATCTGTTTAATTGTATCCTCTCTCTCTCTCTCTCTCTCTCGCCCTCTCTCTGTCCCCCCTCTCTCTCTCTGTTTAATTCTATCCTCTCTCTCTCACCCTCTCTCTGTCCCCCCCTCTCTCTCTCTGTTTAATTCTATCCTCTCTCTCTCACCCTCTCTCTGTCGACTCTCTATCTCTGTTTAATTCTATCCACTCTCTCTCTCTCTCACACCCTCTCTCTGTCCCCCCCTCTCTCTGTTTCATTCTATCCACTCTCTCTCTCGCCCTCTCTCTGTTCCCCCCTCTCTCTCTTTTTAATTCTATCCTCTCTCTCTCTCTCACCCTCTCTCTGTCCCTTCTCTCTCTGTTTAATTCAGTTCTCTCTCTCTCTCTCTAGCCCTCTCTCTGTCCCCACTCTCTCTTTTTTTAATTCTATCCTCTCTCTCTCTCTCGCTCTCTCTCTGTCTCCTCCCTCTCTGTTTATTCTCTTCTCTCTCTCTCTCTCTCGCCCTCTCTCTGTCCCCTCTCTCTCTCTGTTTAATTCTGTTCTCTCTCTCTCGCCCTCTCTCTGTCCCCCCTCTCTCTCTCTGTTTAATTCTATCCTCTCTCTCTCACCCTCTCTCTGTCCCCCCTCTCTCTCTCTCTGTTTAATTCTATCCTCTCTCTCTCACCCTCTCTCTGTCCCCTCTCGATCTCTGTTTAATTCTATCCACTCTCTCTCTCGCCCTCTCTCTGTTCCCCCCTCTCTCTCTTTTTAATTCTATCCTCTCTCTCTCTCTCACCCTCTCTCTGTCCCTTCTCTCTCTGTTTAATTCTGTTCTCTCTCTCTCTCTCTAGCCCTCTCTCTGTCCCCACTCTCTCTCTTTTTAATTCTATCCTCTCTCTCTCTCTCGCTCTCTCTCTGTCTCCTCCCTCTCTGTTTATTCTCTTCTCTCTCTCTCTCTCCCCCTCCCTCTGTCCCCCCTCTCTCTCTCTGTTTAATTCTATCCTCTCTCTCTCTCGCCCTCTCTCTGTCCCCTCTCTCTCTCTTTTTCACTCTATCCTCTCTCTCTCACCCTCTCTCTGTCCCCTCTCGCTCTCTGTTTAATTCTATCCTCTCTCTCTCACCCTCTCTCTGTCGACTCTCTATCTCTGTTTAATTCTATCCTCTCTCTCTCTCACCCTCTCTCTGTCCCCCCTCTCTCTTTTTAATTCTGTCCTGTCTCTCTCTCTCTCTCTCTCGCCTTCTCTCTGTCCCCCTCTCTCTCTCTCTGTGTAATTCTATCCTCTCTTTCTCTCTCGAGCTCTCTCTGTCCCCTCTCTCTTTTTATTTCTATCCTCTCTCTCTCTCACCCTGTCTCTACCCCCCTCTCTCTCTGTGTAATTCTATCCTCTCTTTCTCTCTCGAGCTCTCTCTGTCCCCTCTCTCTTTTTATTTCTATCCCCTCTCTCTCTCTCGCCCTCTCTCTGTCCCGTCCCTCTCTCTGTGTTTAATTCTATCCTCTCTCTCTCTCACCCTGTCTCTGTCCCCTCTCTCTCTGTTTAATTCTCTCCTCTCTCTCTCTCCCCCTCTCTCTCTGTCCCCAACCTCTCTCTGTTTAATTCTATCCTCTCTCTCTCTCTCTCGTCCTCTCTCTGTCCCCTCTCTCTCTCTGCTTAATTCTATCCTCTCTCTCTCTCTCACCCTATCTCTGTCATCGCTCTATCTCTGTTTAATTCTATCTTCTCTCTCTCACCCTCTCTCTGTCCCCCCCTCTCTCTTTATCTGTTTAATTGTATCCTCTCTCTCTCTCTCTCTCTCTCGCCCTCTCTCTGTCCCCCCTCTCTCTCTCTGTTTAATTCTATCCTCTCTCTCTCACCCTCTCTCTGTCCCCCCTCTCTCTCTCTGTTTAATTCTATCCTCTCTCTCTCACCCTCTCTCTGTCGACTCTCTATCTCTGTTTAATTCTATCCACTCTCTCTCTCTCTCACACCCTTTCTCTGTCCCCCCCTCTCTCTGTTTCATTCTATCCACTCTCTCTCTCGCCCTCTCTCTGTCCCCTCTCTCTCTCTGTTTAATTCTGTTCTCTCTCTCTCGCCCTCTCTCTGTCCCCCCTCTCTCTCTCTGTTTAATTCTATCCTCTCTCTCTCACCCTCTCTCTGTCCCCCCTCTCTCTCTCTCTGTTTAATTCTATCCTCTCTCTCTCACCCTCTCTCTGTCCCCTCTCGCTCTCTGTTTAATTCTATCCACTCTCTCTCTCGCCCTCTCTCTGTTCCCCCCTCTCTCTCTTTTTAATTCTATCCTCTCTCTCTCTCTCACCCTCTCTCTGTCCCTTCTCTCTCTGTTTAATTCTGTTCTCTCTCTCTCTCTCTAGCCCTCTCTCTGTCCCCACTCTCTCTCTTTTTAATTCTATCCTCTCTCTCTCTCTCGCTCTCTCTCTGTCTCCTCCCTCTCTGTTTATTCTCTTCTCTCTCTCTCTCTCCCCCTCCCTCTGTCCCCCCTCTCTCTCTCTGTTTAATTCTATCCTCTCTCTCTCTCGCCCTCTCTCTGTCCCCCTCTCTCTGTCCCCCTCTCTCTTTGTTTTATTCTATCCTCTCTCTCTCACACCCTCTCTCTGTTCCCCCTCTCTCTCTTTGTTTCATTCTATCCTCTCTCTCTCTCACCCTCTCTCTGTCCCCTCTCTCTCTCTTTTTCACTCTATCCTCTCTCTCTCACCCTCTCTCTGTCCCCTCTCGCTCTCTGTTTAATTCTATCCTCTCTCTCTCTCTCACTCTCTCTCTGTCCCCTCTCTCTCTCTGTTTAATTCTATCCTCTCTCTCTCTCACCCTCTCTCTGTCCCCTCTCTCCCTCTGTTTAATTCTATCCTCTCTCTCTCACCCTCTCTCTGTCCCCTCTCTCTCTCTGTTTAATTCTATCCTCTCTCTCTCTCACCCTCTCGCTGTCCCCTCCTCTCTCTTTATCTGTTTAATTCTATCCTCTCTCTCTCTCTCTCACCCTCTGTCTGTCCCCTCTCGCTCTCTGTTTAATTCTATCCTCTCTCTCTCTCGCCCTCTCTCTGTCCCCCCTCTCTCTCTTTTTAATTCTATCCTCTCTCTCTCTCACCCTCTCTGTCCCCCCTCTCTCTGTTTAATTCTGTCCTCGCTCTCTCTCGCCCTCCCTCTGTCCCCTCTCTCTCTCTGTTTAATTTTATCCTCTCTCTCTCTCACCCTCTCGCTGTCCCCCCTCTCTCTCTCTGTTTAATTCTAACCTCTCTCTCTCTCTCACCCTCTCTCTGTCCCCTCTCTCTCTCTGTTTAATTCTATCCTCTCTCTCTCTCTCTCTCTCTCTCTCGCTCTCTCTCTGTCCACCCTCTCTCTCTCTGTTTAATTCTATCCTCTCTCCCTCTCACCCTCTCTCTGTTCCCCCTCTCTCTGTTTAATTCTATCCTCTCTCTCTCTCTCTCTCTCTCTCGCTCTCTCTCTGTCCCCCCTCCCTCTCTCTTTTTAATTCTATCCTCTCTCCCTCTCACCCTCTCTCTGTCCCCTCTCTCTCTCTGTTTAATTCTATCCTCTCTCTCTCTCTCTCTCTCTCGCTCTCTCTCTGTCCACCCTCTCTCTCTCTGTTTAATTCTATCCTCTCTCTCTCACCCTCCCTCTGTCCCCCCTCTCTCACTGTTTAATTCTATCCTCTCTCTCTCTCACCCTCTCGCTGTCTCCCTCTCTCTCTCTCTCTGTTTAATTCTATCCTCTCACCCTCTCTCACCCTCTCTCTGTCCCCCCTCTCTCTCTGTTTAATTCTATCCTCTCTCTCTCTCTCTCACCCTCTCTCTATCCCCCCTCTCTCTGTTTAATTCCATCCTCTCTCTCTCTCGCCCTCTCTCTGCCCCCCCCTCTCTCTCTCTGTTTAATTCCATCCTCTCTCTCTCATCCTCTCTCTCTGTCCCCTCTCTCTCTCTTTTTATTTCTATCCTCTCTCTGTCTCTCACGAGCTCTCTCTGTTCCCCCTTTCTCTCTCCCTGTTTAATTCTATCCCCTCTCTCTCGCCCTCCCTCTGTCTCCCTCTCCCTCTGTTTAATTCTATCATGTCTCTCTCTCACCCTCTCTTTCCCCCCTCTCTCTGTTTAATTCTGTCCTCTCTCTCTCTCTCTCTCTCTCACCCTCTCTCTGTCTCCTCTCCCTCTCTGTTTAATTCTATCCTCTCTCTCTCTCCCCCTCTCTCTCTGTTTAATTTTATCCTCTCTCTCTCTCACCCTCTCGCTGTCCCCCCCTCTCGGTTTACCTGTTTAATTCTATCCTCTCTCTCTCTCTCTCTCTCTCTCTCTCTCTCTCTCTCGCTCTCTCTCTCACTCTCTCTCTGTCCCCCCTCTCTCTCTCTGTTTAATTCTATCCTCTCTCTCTCTCACCCTCTCTCTGTCCCCTCTCTCTCTCTGTTTAATTCTATCCTCTCTCTCTCACCCTCTCTCTGTCCCCTCTCTCTTTATCTGTTTAATTCTATCCTCTCTCTCTCTCTCTCTCTCTCACCCTCTCTCTGTCCCCCCTCTCTCTCTCTGTTTAATTTTATACTCTCTCTCTCACCCTCTCTCTGTCCCCTCTCGCTGTCTGTTTAATTCTATCCTCTCTCTCTCTCTCTCACCGTCTCTCTCTCGCCCTCTCTCTATTCCCCCTCTCTCTGTTTAATTCTATCCTTTCTCTCTCTCGCCCTCTCTGTGTCCTCCCCTTCTCTCTGTGTAATTTTGTCCTCTCTCTCTCTCACCCTCTCTCTGTCCCCTCTCTCTCTGTTTAATTCTATCCTCTCTCTCTCTCACCCTCTCTCTGTCCCCCTCTCTCTTTGTTTAATTCTATCCTCTCTCTCTCTCTCACCCTCTCTCTGTCCCCTCTCTCTCTCTTTTTAATTCTATCCTCTCTCTCTTTCTCTCACACCCTCTCTCTGTCCTCCTCTCTCTCTGTGTAATTCTCTCCTCTCTCTCTCTTGCCCTCTCTCTGCCCCCACTCTCTCTCTGTTTAATTCTATCCTCTCACTCTCTCTTGCCCTCTCTCTGTTCCCCCATTTCTCTGTTTAATTCTATCCTCTCTCTCTGTCGCCATCTCTCTGCCCTCCCCCTCTCTGTTTAATTCTATCCTGTCTCTCTCTCGCCCTCTCTGTGTCCTCCCCTTCTCTCTGAGTAATTCTATCCTCTCTCTCTCTCACCCTCTCTCCGTCGCCCGTCTCTCTCTCTCTGTTTAATTCTATCCTCTCTCTCTCTCTCGCCCGCTCTCTGTCCCCTCTCTCTCTCTGTTTAATTCTATCCTCTCTCTCTCTCGCCCTCTCACTTTCCCCACTCTGTCGGTTTAATTCTATCCTCTCTCTCTCTCGCCCTCTCTCTGTCCCCTCTCTCTCTATTTAATTCTCTCCTCTCTCTGTCTCGCCCTCTCTCTGTCCCCTCTCTCTCTGTTTAATTCTGTTCTCTCTCTCTCTCCCCCCCTCTCTCTGTCCCCTCTCTCTCTCTCTGTTTAATTCTATCCTCTCTCTCTCTCACCCTCTCGCTGTCCCCCCCCTCTTTATCTGTTTAATTCTGTTCTCTCTCTCTCTCCCCCCCTCTCTCTGTCCCCTCTCTCTCTCTCTGTTTAATTCTATCCTCTCTCTCTCTCACCCTCTCTCTGTCCCCTCTCGATCTCTGTTTAATTCTATCCTCTCTCTCTCTCGCCCCCTCACTTTCCCCACTCTCTCGGTTTAATTCTATCCTCTCTCTCTCTCTCTCACCCTCTCTCTGTCCCATCGCTCTCTGTTTCATTCTATCCACTCTCTCTCTCGCCCTCTCTCTGTCCCCCCTCTCTCTGTTTAATTCTATCCTCTCTCTCTCTCTCACCCTCTCTCTGTCCCCTCTCTCTCTATTTAATTCTGTTCTCTCTCTCTCTCTCTCTCGCCCTCTCTCTGTCCCCACTCTCTCTCTTTTTAATTCTATCCTCTCTCTCTCTCTTGCTCGCTCTCTGTCCCCTTCCCTCTGTTTAATTCTGTTCTCTCTCTCTCCCTCCCTCTCGCTGTCCCCCCTCTCTCTCTCTGTTTAATTCTATCCTCTCTCTCTCTCACCCTCTCTCTCTCTCACCCTCTCTCTGTCCCCCCTCTCTCTCTCTGTTTAATTCTATCCTCTCTCTCTCTCACCCTCTCTCTCTGTCACCCTCTCTCTGTTCCCCCTCTCTCTCTCTGTTTAATTCTATCCTCTCTCTCTCTCGCCCTCTCTCTGTCCCCACTCTCTCTCTGTTTAATTCTATCCTCTCTCTCTCTCGCCCTCTCTCTGTCCCCTCTCTCTCTGTTTAATTCTATCCTCTCTCTCTCTCACCCTCTCTCTGTCCCCTCTCTCTCTCTGAGTAATTCTATCCTCTCTCTCTCTCACCCTCTCGCTGTCCCCCCCTCTCTCTTTATCTGTTTAATTCTATCCTCTCTCTCTCTCACCCTCTCTCTGTTCCCTCTCGCTCTCTGTTTAATTCTCTCCTCTCTCGCTCTCTCTCACACTCTCTCTGTCCCCTCTCTCTCTTTGTTTAATTCTATCCTCTCTCTCTCTCGCCCTCTCTCTGTCCCCCCTCTCTCTCTGTTTAATTCTATCCTCTCTCTCTCTCTCTCGCCCTCTCTCTGTCGTCTCTCTCTCTATTTAGTTCTGTTCTCTCTCTCTCTCTCACCCTCTCTCTGACCACTCTCCTCTGTTTAATTCTACCCTCTCTATCCTCCCTCTCTCTCTCTGTTTAATTCTATCCTCTCTCTCTCTCTCTCACCCTCTCTCTATCCCCCCTCTCTCTGTTTAATTCCATCTTCTCTCTCTCACCCTCCCTCTGTCTCCCTCTCTCTCTGTTTAATTCTATCATGTCTCTCTCTCACCCTCTCTCTGTCACCCCTCTCTCTCTCTGTTTAATTCTACCCTCTCTCTCTCTCTCTCGCCCTCTCTCTTTCTCCCCTCTCTCTCTCTGTTTAATTCCATCCTCTCTCTCTCTCATCCTCTCTCTCTGTCCCCTCTCTCTCTCTTTTTATTTCTATCCTCTCTCTGTCTCTCACGAGCTCTCTCTGTTCCCTCTTTCTCTCTCCCTGTTTAATTCTATCCTCTCTCTCTCTCTCTCTCTCGCTCTCTCTCTGTCCCCCCTCTCTCTCTCTGTTTAATTCTATCCTCTCTCTCTCTCACACTCTCTCTGTCCCCTCTCTCTCTCGGTTTAATTCTATCCTCTCTCTCTCTCGCCCTCTCTCTGTCCCCCTCTCTCTCTCTCTGTTTAATTCTATCCTTTCTCTCTCTCGCCCTCTCTGTGTCCTCCCCTTCTCTCTGTGTAATTCTGTCCTCTCTCTCGCTCGCCCTCCCTCTATCCCCTCTCTCTCTCTGTTTAATTCTATCCTCTCTCTCTCACCCTCTCGCTGTCCCCCCCTCTCTCTTTATCTGTTTAATTCTATCCTCTCTCTCTCTCTCTCTCTCTCGCCTTCTCTCTGTCCCCCCCCCTCTCTCTGTTTAATTCTATCCTCTCTCTCTCTCTCTCTCTCTCTCGCTCTCTCTCTGTCCCCCCTCTCTCTCTCTGTTTAATTCTATCCTCTCTCTCTCTCACCCTCTCTCTGTCCCCTCTCTCTCTCGGTTTAATTCTATCCTCTCTCTCTCTCTCTCACACCCTCTCTCTGTCCCCCTCTGTCTCTGTTTAATTCTATCCTCTCTCTCTCTCGCCCTCTCTCTGTCCCCTCTCTCTCTCTCTGTGTAATTCTGTCCTCGCTCTCGCTCGCCCTCCCTCTGTCCCCTCTCTCTCTCTGTTTAATTCTATCCTCTCTCTCTCTCTCTCTCTAGCCCTCTCTCTGTCCCCCCTCTCTCTTTCTGTTTAATTCTATCCTCTCTCTCTCACCATCTCTCTCTCACCCTCTCTCTGTCCCCTCTCGCTGTCTGTTTAATTCTATCCTCTCTCTCTCTCTCACCCTCTCTCTGTCCCCTCTCTCTCTCTGTTTAATTCTATCCTCTCTCTCTCTCTCTCTCACCCTCTCTCTGTCCCATCGCTCTCTGTTTAATTCTATCCACTCTCTCTCTCGCCCTCTCTCTGTCCCCTCTCTCTCTCTTTTTAATTCTATCCTCTCTCTCTCACCCTCTCTCTGTCCCCTCTCGCTCTCTGTTTAATTCTATCCTCTCTCTCTCTCACCCTCTCTCTGTCCCCTCTCTCTCTCTGTTTAATTCTATCCTCTCTCTCTCACCCTCTCTCTGTCCCCTCTCTCTCTCTGTTTAATTCTATCCTCTCTCTCTCACCCTCTCTCTGTCCCCTCTCGCTCTCTATTTAATTCTATCCTCTCTCTCTCACCCTCTCTCTGTCCCCTCTCGCTCTCTGTTTAATTCTATCCCATCTCTCTCTCTCATCCTCTCTCTGTCCCCCCTCTCTCTCTCTCTCTGTTTATTTCTATCCTCTCACTCTCTCTCTCTCGCCCTCTCTCTTTCCCCATTCCCTCTCTCTATTTACTTCTATCCTCTCTCTCACTCTCTCACCCTCTCTCTGTCACCCCTCTCTCTCTGTTTAATTCTATCCTCTCGCTCTCTCGCCCTCTCTCTGTCCCCTCTCTCTCTCTGTTTAATTCTATCCTCACTCTCTCTCACCCTCTCTCTGACCCCTCTCTCTCTCACCCTCTCTCTGTCCCCCCTCTCTCTCTTTTTAATTCTGTCCTCTCTCTCTCTCTCTCTGTTTAATTCTATCCTCTCTTTCTCTCTCGAGCTCTCTCTGTCCCCTCTCTCTTTTTATTTATATCCTCTCTCTCTCGCCCTCCCTCTGTCCCCTCTCTCTCTTTGTTTAATTCTATCCTCCCTCTCTCACCCACTCTCTGTACCCCCTCTCTCTCTTTAATTCTATCCTCTCTCTCTCACCCTCTCTCTGTCCCCCTTCCTCTCCGTTTAATTCTATCCACTCTCCCTCACCCTCTCTCTGTCCCCTTTCTCTCTCTCTATAATTCTATCCTCTCTCTCTCTCGCCCTCTCTCTGTCCCCTCTCTCTCTGTTTAATTCTATCCTCTCTTTTCTCTCGAGCTCTCTCTGTCTCCTCTCTCGCTGTTTATTTTTATCCCCTCTCTCTCACCCTCTCTCTGTCCCCCCCTCTCTCTGTTTAATTCTATCCTCTCTCTCTCTCTCTCACCCTCTCTCTCTCTGTTTAATTCTATCCTCTCTTTTCTCTCGAGCTCTCTCTGTCCCCTCTCTTGCTCTGTTTATTTCTATCCTCTCTCTCTCTCATCCTCCCTCTGTCCCCTCTCACTCTCTCTCTCTCGCCCTCTCTCTTTCCCCATTCCCTCTCTCTATTTATTTCTATCCTCTCTCTCTGTCCTCTTTCGCTCTCTGTTTAATTCATTCCTCTCTCTCTCTCTCTCGTCCTCTCTCAGTTCCCCCTTTGTCTCTCTGTTTAGTTCTATCCTCTTACTCTCTCACCCTCTCTCTGTCCCTCCTCTCTCTCTCTGTTTATTTCTATCCTCTCTCTCTCTCTCATCCTCTCTCTGTCCCCTCTCTCTCTCTCTCTCTCTCTGTTTATTTCTATCCTCTCACTCTCTCTCTCTCGCCCTCTCTCTTTCCCCATTCCCTCTCTCTATTTATTTCTATCCTCTCTCTCTCTCTCTCTCTCACCCTCTCTCTGTCCTCTTTCGCTCTCTGTTTAATTCATTCCTCTCTCTCTCTCTCTCCTCCTCTCAGTTCCCCCTTTGTCTCTCTGTTTAATTCTATTCTCTCTCTCTCTCACTTTCTCTCTGTCCCCTCTCGCTCTCTGTTTAATTCTATCCTCTCTCTCTCTCTCTCTCACCCTCTCTCTGTCCCCCTTCTCTCTCTGTTTAATTCTCTACTCTCTCTCTCTCACCCTTTCTCTGTCCCCCCTCTCTCTCTCTGTTTAATTGTATCCGCTCTCTCTCTCGCCCTCTCTCTGTCCCCCCTCTCTCTCTCTGTTTAATTGTATCCGCTCTCTCTCGCCCTCTCTCTGTCCCCTCCCTCTCTGTTTCATACTCTCCTCTCTCTCTCTTGCCTTCTCTCTGTCCCCACTCTCTCTGTTTAATTCTATCCTCTCTCTCTCTCTCTCTGCCTCCCTCTGTCCCCTCCCTCTCTCTGTTTGATTCTATCCTCTCTCTCTCACCCTCTCTCTATCCTCCCTTTCTCTCTGTTTAATTCTATCCTCTCTCTCTCACCCTCTCTCTGTCCTCCCTCTCTCTCTCTCTTTTTAATTCTATCCTCTCTCTCTCTCTCACCCTCTCTCTGTCCCCTCTCTCTCTCTGTTTGATTCTATCCTCTCTCTCTCACCCTCTCTCTATCCTCCCTTTCTCTCTGTTTAATTATATCCTCTCTCTCTCTCTCTCTCCCTCCCCCACTCTCTGTCCCCTCCCTCTCTCTTTTTAATTCTATCCTCTCTCTCTCTCACCCTCTCTCTGTCCCCCTTCTCTCTGTTTAATTCTATCCTCTCTCTCTCTCTCACCCTCTCTCTGTCCCCCTTCTCTCTGTTTAATTCTATCCTCTCTCTCTATCTCACCCTCTCTCTGTCTCCCCTCTCTCTCTGTTTAATTCTGTCCCCTCTCTCTCTCGCCTCTCTTTTATCCCCCCTCTCTCTGTTTAATTCTATCCTCTCTCTCTCACACCCTCTCTCTGTCCCCAACCTCTCTCTGTTTAATTCTATTCTCTCTCTCTCTCTCACCCTCTCTCTGTCCCCTCTCTCTGTATAATACTCTCCTCTCGCTCTCTCGTCCTCTCTCTGTCCCCCCTCTCTCTTTCTAATACTATCCCCTCTCTCTCTCTCTCACCCTCTCTCTGTCCTCTCTCTCTCTCTTTTTAATTCTATCCTCTCTCTCTCTCTCTTGCCTCCTCTCTGTGCCCCCTCTCTCTCTCTGTTTGATTCTATCCTCTCTCTCTCTCTCTCTCTCTCACGCTTTCTCTGTCCCCTCCGTATCTCTGTTTAATTCTATCCTCTCTCTCTCTCACCCTCTCTCTGTCTCCCCCCTCTCTCTTTTTAATTCTATCCTCTCTATCTCTCTCTCTCTCTCTCTCTCGCCTTCTCTTTGTCCCCCTCTCTCTCTCTGTTTAATTCTATCCTCTCTTTCTCTCTCGAGCTCTCTCTGTCCCCTCTCTATTTATTTCTATCCTCTCTCTCTCTCGCCCTGTCTCTGTCCCCTCTCTCTCTCTCTGTTTAATTCTATCCGCTCTCTCTCTTGCCTTCTCTCTGTCCCCACTCTCTCTGTTTAATTCTATCCTCTCTCTCTCTCCCCCTCTCTCTGTGCCCCCTCCGTCTCTTTTTAATTCTATCCTCTCTCTCTCACCCTCTCTCTGTCCCCCCCTCTCTCTGTTTAATTCTGTCATCTCTCTCTCACCCTCTCTCTGTCCCCCCCTCTCTGTTTAATTCTGTCCTCTCTCTCTCTCACCCTCCTCTCTGTCCCCCCGCTCTATCTTTTTAATTCTATCCTCTCTCTCTCTCCCCCTCTCTCTGTGCCCCCTCTGTCTCTTTTTAATTCTATCCTCTCTCTCTCACCCCTCTCTGTCCCCTCTCTCTCTCTGTTTATTTCTATCCTCTATCTCTCTCACCCTCTCTCTGTCCTCGCGCTCTCTCTGTGTTTAATTCTGTCCTCTCTTTTCTCTCGAGCTCTCTCTGTCCCCTCTCTCGCTCTGTTTTTTTCTATCCTCTCTCTCTCTCATCCTCTCTCTGTCCCCTCTCTCTCTCTCTCTGTTTATTTCTATCCTCTCACTCTCTCTCTCTCGCCCTCTCTCTTTCCCCATTCCCTCTCTCTATTTATTTCTATCCTCTCTCTCTCTCTCTCTCTCACCCTCTCTCTGTCCTCTTTCGCTCTCTGTTTAATTCATTCCTCTCTCTCTCTCTCTCCTCCTCTCTCAGTTCCCCCTTTGTCTCTCTGTTTAGTTCAATCCTCTTACTCTCTCACCCTCTCTCTGTCCCCTCTCTCTCTCTGTTTAATTCTATCCTCTCTCTCTCGCACCCTCTTTCTGTCCCCTCTCGCTCTCTGTTTATTTCTATCCTCTCACTCTCTCTCACTTTCTCTCTGTCCCCTCTCTCGCTCTGTTTATTTCTATCCTCTCTCTCTCTCTCATCCTCTCTCTGTCCCCTCTCTCTCTCTCTCTCTATTTCTATCCTCTCTCTCTCTCTCATCCTCTCTCTGTCCCCTCTCTCTCTCTCTGTTTATTTCTATCCGATCACTCTCTCTCTCTCGCCCTCTCTCTTTCCCCATTCCCTCTCTCTATTTATTTCTATCCTCTCTCTCTCTCTCTCTCTCACCCTCTCTCTGTCCTCTTTCGCTCTCTGTTTAATTCATTCCTCTCTCTCTCTCCTCCTCTCTCAGTTCCCCCTTTGTCTCTCTGTTTAGTTCAATCCTCTTACTCTCGCACCCTCTCTCTGTCCCCTCTCGCTCTCTGTTTATTTCTATCCTCTCACTCTCTCTCACTTTCTCTCTGTCCCCTCTCGCTCTCTGTTTAATTCTATCCTCTCTCTCTCTCGCCCTCTCTCTGTCCCCTCTCTCTCTCTGTTTAATTGTATCCGCTCTCTCTCTTGCCCTCTCGCTGTCCCCTCCCTCTGTTCCCTCTCTATTTGATACTCTCCTCTCTCTCTCTTGCCTTCTCTCTGTTTAATTCTATCCTCTCTCTCTCTCTATCGGCCTCCCTCTGTCCCCTCCCTCTCTCTTTTTAATTCTATCCTCTCTCTCTCTCCCCCTCTCTCTGTGCCCCCTCTGTCTCTTTTTAATTCTATCCTCTCTCTCTCACCCTCTCTCTGTCCCCGCTCTCTCTGTTTAATTCTATCCTCTCTCTCTCTCCCCCTCTCTCTGTTTAATTCTATCCTCTCTCTCTCTCCCCCTCTCTCTGTCCCCTCTCTCTCTCTGTTTAATTCTATCCTCTCTCTCACTCGCCCTCTCTCTGTCCCCTCTCTCTCTCTGTTTAATTCTATCCTCTCTCTCTCTCGCTCTCTCTCTATCCGCCCTCTCTCTCTGTTTAATTCGATCCTCTCTCTCTCTCACCCTCTCTCTGTCCCCCTCTCTCTCTGTTTAATTCTATCCTCTCTCTCTCTCTGTCCCTCCCTCTGTCCCCTCCCTCTCTCTTTCTAATTCTATCCTCTCTCTCTCTCCCCCTCTCTCTGTGCCCCCTCTGTCTCTTTTTAATTCTATCCTCTCTCTCTCTCACACCCTCTCTCTGTCCCCCCTCTCTCTCTGTTTAATTCTATCCTCTCTCTGTCTCGCCCTCTCTCTGTCCCCCCTCTCTGTCTCTTTTAAATTCTATCCTCTCTCTCTCTCGCCCTCTCTCTGTGTCCACTCTGTTTCTTTTTAATTCTATCCTCTCTCTCTCTCGCCCTCTCTCTGTCCCCCCTCTCTGTCTCTTTTTAATTCTATCCTCTCTCTGTCTCGCCCTCTCTCTGTCCCCCCTCTCTGTCTCTTTTTAATTCTATCCTCTCTCTCTCTCGCCCTCTCTCTGTGTCCCCTCTGTTTCTTTTTAATTCTATCCTCTCTCTCTCTCGCCCTCTCTCTGTCCTCCCCCTCTCTCTGTTTAATTCTATCCTCTGTCTCTCACCCTCTCTCTGTCCCCCCTCTCTCTCTGTTTATTTCTATCCTCTCTCTCTCTCTCACCCTGTCTCTACCCCCCTCTCTCTCTGTTTAATTCTATCCTCTCTCTCTCTCTCCCCCTCTCTGTCTCTCCTCTCTCTCTGTTTATTTCTATCCTCTCTCTCTCTCACCCTGTCTCTACCCCCCTCTCTCTCTGTTTAATTCTATCCTCTCTTTCTCTCTCGAGCTCTCTCTGTCCCCTCTCTCTTTTTATTTCTATCCCCTCTCTCTCTCTCGCCCCCTCTCTGTCCCGTCCCTCTCTCTGTGTTTAATTCTATCCTCTCTCTCTCTCTCTCGCCCTCTCTCTGTCCCCTCTCTCTCTCTGTTTAATTCTATCCTCTCTCTCTCTCACCATCTCTCTGTCCCCCCCTCTCTCTTTTTAATTCTATCCTCACTCTCTCTCTCTCTCTGCTTCTCTCTATCCCCCCCTCTCTCTCTCTCTCTGTTTAATTCTATCCTCTCTTTCTCTCTCGAGCTCTCTCTGTCCTTTCTCTCTTTTTATTTCTATCCTCTCTCTCCCTCGCCCTGTCTCTGTCCCCTCTCTCTCTGTTTCATACTCTCTGTTTAATTCATTCCTCTCTCTCTCTCTCTCGCCCTCTCTCAGTTCCCCCTTTGTCTCTCTGTTTAGTTCTATCCTCTCACTCTCTCACCCTCTCTCTGTCCCTCCTTTCTCTCTGTTTAATTCTATCCTCTCTCTCTCACTCACCCTCTCTCTGTCCCCCCTCTCTCTCTTTTTAATTCTGTCCTCTCTCTCTCTCTCGCCTTCTCTCTGTCCCCCTCTCTCTCTCTCTGTGTAATTCTATCCTCTCTTTCTCTCTCTCGAGCTCTCTCTGTCCCCTCTCTCTTTTTATTTCTATCCCCTCTCTCTCTCTCGCCCCCTCTCTGTCCCGTCCCTCTCTCTGTGTTTAATTCTATCCTCTCTCTCTCTCACCCTGTCTCTGTCCCCTCTCTCTCTGTTTAATTCTCTCCTCTCTCTCTCTCCCCCTCTCTCTCTGTCCCCAACCTCTCTCTGTTTAATTCTATCCTCTCTCTCTCTCTCTCGTCCTCTCTCTGTCCCTCCTCTCTCTCTGTTTAATTCTATCCTCTCTATCTCTCTCTCTCGCCTCCTCTCTGTCCCCCCTCTTGCTCTGTGTTTATTTCTATCCTCAATCTCTCTCATCCTCTCTCAGTCCGCTCTCTCTCTCTCTGTGTAATTCTATCCTCTCTTTCTCTCTCGAGCTCTCTCTGTCCCCTCTCTCTTTTTATTTCTATCCCCTCTCTCTCTCTCGCCCCCTCTCTGTCCCGTCCCTCTCTCTGTGTTTAATTCTATCCTCTCTCTCTCTCACCGTGTCTCTGTCCCCTCTCTCTCTGTTTAATTCTCTCCTCTCTCTCTCTCCCCCTCTCTCTCTGTCCCCAACCTCTCTCTGTTTAATTCTATCCTCTCTCTCTCTCTCTCGTCCTCTCTCTGTCCCTCCTCTCTCTCTGTTTAATTCTATCCTCTCTATCTCTCTCTCTCGCCTCCTCTCTGTCCCCCCTCTTGCTCTGTGTTTATTTCTATCCTCAATCTCTCTCATCCTCTCTCAGTCCGCTCTCTCTCTCTCTCTGTTTATTTCTATCCTCTCACTCTCTCTCTCTCGCCCTCTCTCTTTCCCCATTCCCTCTCTCTATTTATTTCTATCCTCTCACTCTCTCTCTCTCTCTCTATCCCGCTCTCTCTCTGTCCCCCCTCTCTCTCTGTTTAATTCTATCCTCTCTCTCTCTCTCTTGCCCTCTCTCTGTCCTCTCTCTCTCTCTGTTTAATTCTATTCTCTCTCTCTCTCTCTCTTGCCCTCTCTCTGTCCTCTCTCTCTCTCTGTTTAATTCTATTCTCTCTCTCTCTCTCTCGCCCTCTCTCTGTCCCCTCTCTCTGTATAATTCTCTCCTCTCGCTCTCTTGTCCTCTCTCTGTCCCCCCTCTCTCTCTCTGTGTAATTCTATTCTCTCTTTCTCTCTCGCCCTCTCTCTGTCCCCTCCCTCTCTGTTTCATACTCTCCTCTCTGTCTCTTGCCTTCTCTCTGTCCCGTCTCTCTCTCTGTTTAATTCTATCCTCTCTCTCTCTCACACCCTCTCTCTGTCCCGTCCCTCTCTCTGTTTAATTCTATCCTCTCTCTCTCTCTCCCCCTCTCTCTGTGCCCCCTCTGTCTCTTTTTAATTTTATCCTCTCTCTCTCTCACCCTCTCTCTGTCCCCTCTCTCTCTCTGTTTAATTCTATCCTCTATCTCTCTCACCCTCTCGCTGTCCCCTCTCTCTCTCTGTTTCTTTCTATCCTCTCACTCTCTCTCTCTCGCCCTCTCTCTTTCCCCATTCCCTCTCTCTATTTATTTCTATCCTCTCTCTCTCTCTCACCCTCTCTCTTTCCCCTTTCGCTCAATGATTAATTCATTCCGCTCTCTCTTTCTCTCTCGCCCTCTCTCAGTTCCCCCTTTGTCTCTCTGTTTAGTTCTATCCTCTCACTCTCTCACCCTCTCTCTGTCCCCCCCCTCTCTCTTTTTAATTCTGTCCTCTCTCTCTCTCTCTCGCCTTCGCTCTGTCCCCCTCTCTCTCTCTCTGTAATTCTATCCTCTCTTTCTCTCTCGAGCTCTCTCTGTCCCCTCTCTCTTTTTATTTCTATCCTCTCTCTCTCTCTCTCCCCCTCTCTGTCCCCTCACTCTCTGTTTAATTCTCTCCTCTCTCTCTCTCTCCCCCTCTCTCTCTGTCCCCAACCTCTCTCTGTTTAATTCTATTCTCTCTGTCCCCTCTCTCTGCATAATTCTCTCCTCTCGCTCTCTCGTCCTCTCTCTGTCCCCCCTCTCTCTTCCTAATACTATCCCCCCTCTCTCTCTCACCCTCTCTCTGTCCTCTCTCTCTCTCTTTTTAATTCTGTCCTCTCTCTCTCTCTCGCCTTCTCTCTGTCCCCCTCTCTCTCTCTGTGTAATTCTATCCTCCCTTTCTCTCCCGAGCTCTCTCTGACCTTTCTCTCTTTTTATTTCTATCCTCTCTCCCTCGCCCTGTCTCTGTCCCCTCTCTCTCTGTTTCATACTCTCCTCTCTCTCTCTCTTGCCTTCTCTCTGTCCCCTCCCTCTCTCTTTTTAATTCTATCCTCTCTCTCTCTCCCCCTCTCACTGTCCCCCCTCTCTCTCTGTTTAATTCTATCCTCTCTCTCTCTCTCTCACCCTCTCTCTGTCCCCTGTCTCGCTCTGTTTATTTCTATCCACAATCTCTCTCATCCTCTCTCTGTCCGCTCTCTCTCTCTCTGTTTATTTCTATCCTCTCACTCTCTCTCTCGCCCTCTCTCTTTCCCCATTCCCTCTCTCTATTTATTTCTATCCACTCTCTCTCTCTCTCTCTCTCACCCTCTCTCTGTCCCCTTTCGCTCTCTGTTTAATTCATTCCTCTCTCTCTCTCTCTCGCCCTCTCTCAGTTCCCCCTCTCTCTCTCTGTTTAATTCTATCCTCTCTCTCTCTCACCCTCTCTCTGACCCCTCTCTCTCTGTTTAATTCTATCCTCTCTCTCTCTCACCCTCTCTCTGTCCCCCCTCTCTCTTTTTAATTCTGTCCTGTCTCTCTCTCTCTCTCTCTCGCCTTCTCTCTGTCCCCTTCTCTATCTCTGTTTAATTCCATCCTCTCTTTCTCTCCCGAGCTCTCTCTGTCCCCTCTCTCTTTTTATTTCTATCCTCTCTCTCTCTCGCCCTGTCTCTGTCCCCCCCTCTCTGTTTAATTCTATCCTCTCTCTCTCTCGCCCTCTCTCTGTCCCACCTCTCTCTCTCTGTTTAAGTCTATCCTCTCTCTCTCACCCTCTCTCTGTCCCCCCTCCCTCTCTGTTTAATTCTATCTTCTCTCTCTCTCACCCTCTCTCTATCCTCCCTTTCTCTCTGTTTAATTCTATCCTCTCACTCTCTCGCTCCCGCCCTCTCTCTTTCCCCATTCCCTCTCTCTATTTATTTTGCTCCTCTCTCTCTCTCTCTCTCACCCTCTCTCTGTCCCCTTTCTCTCTCTGTTTAATTCTCTCCTCTCGCCCTCTATCTGTCCCCCCTCTCTCTGTCGCCTGTCCCTCTCTCTTTTTAATTCTATCCTCTCCCTCTCACCCTCTCTCTGTCCCCCCTCTCTCTCTGTTTAATTCGATCCTCTCTCTCTCTCACCCTCTCTATGTCCCCCTCTCACTCTCTGTTTAATTCTATACTCTCTCTCTCTCTCTCTCTCGACTACTCTCTGTCCCCCTCTCTCTCTCTGTTTAATTCTATCCACTTTTCTCTCTCGAGCTCTCTCTGTTCCCCCTCTCTTTTTATTTCTATCCTCTCTCCCTCTCGCCCTGTCTCTGTCCGCTCTCGCTCTCTGTTTAATTCTATCCTCTCTCTCTCTAGCTCTCTCTGTCCCCTCTCTCTCTCTCTGTTTAATTCTCTCCTCTCGCCCTCTATCTGTCCCCCCTCTCTATCTCTGTCACCTGACTCTCTATCTTTTTAATTCTATACTCTCTCTCTCACCCTCTCTCTGTCCCCCTCTCTCTCTCTGTTTAATTCTATCCTCGCTTTCTCTCTCGAGCTCTCTCTGTCCCCTCTCTTGCTCTGTTTAATTCTATCCGCGCTCTCTCTCACCCTCTCTCTGTCCCCTCTCGCTCTCTGTTTAATTCTATCCTCTCTCTCTCTCGCCCTCTCTCTGTCCTCTCCCTCTATGTTTAATTCTATCCTCTCTCTCTCTCACCCTCTCTCTGTCCCCCCTCTGTCTCTCTGTTTAATTCTATCCTCTCTCTCTCTCACCCTCTCTCTGTCCCCTCTCTCTCTTTTTATTTCTATCCTCTCTCTCTCTCTAACCCTCTCTCTGTCCCCCTCTCTCTCTCTGTTTAATTTTATCCTCTCTCTCTCTCTCTCGCACTCTCCCTGTCCTCCTTCTCTCTCTGTTTAATTCTATCCTCTCTCTCTCTCTGTCCCCTCTCTCTCTCTGTTTAATTCTATCCTCTGCCTCTCGCTCTCTCTCTGTCCCCTCTCTCTCTCTGTTTAATTCTATCATCTCTCTCTCTCACCCTCTCTCTGTCCCCCCCCCGTTTAATTCTGTCCTCTCTCTCTCTCTCTCACCCTCTCTCTGTCCCCTCTCTCTCTGTTTAATTCTATCCTCTCTCTCTCTCGCCTTCTCCCTGTCCCCCCCTCTCTCTGTTTAATTCTATCCTCTCTCTCTCTCAACCTCTCTCTGTCCCCCCCCTCTCTATTTAATTCTATCCTCTCTCTCTCACCCTCTCTCTGTCCCCCCTCTCTCCCTCTATTTAATTCTATCCTCTCTCTCTCTCGCCCTCTCTCTGTCCCCTCTCTCCCTCTGTTTAATTCTATCCTCTCTCTCTCACCCTCTCTCTGTCCACCCTCTCTCTCTCTGTTTAATTCTATCCTCTCTCTCTCTCTCACCCTCTCTCTGTCCCCTCTCTCTGTGTAATTCTATCCCCTCTTTCTCTCGCCCTCTGTCTTACCCCTGTCTCTCTCTCTTTTTAATTCTATCCTCTCTCTCTCTCTCACTCACTCTCTGTCACCTCTCTCTCTCTGTTTAATTCTATCCTCTCTCTCTCTCTCACCCTCTCTCTGTCCCCTGTCTCGCTCTGTTTATTTCTATCCTCAATCTCTCTCATCCTCTCTCTGTCTGCTCTCTCTCTCTCTGTTTATTTCTATCCTCTCACTCTCTCTCTCTTGCCCTCTCTCTTTCCCCATTCCCTCTCTCTATTTATTTCTATCCACTCTCTCTCTCTCTCTCTCACACCCTCTCTCTTTCCCCTTTCGCTCTCTGTTTAATTCATTCCTCTCTCTCTCTCTCTCGCCCTCTCTCAGTTCCCCCTTTGTCTCTCTGTTTAATTCTATCCTCTCTCTCTCTCACCCTCTCTCTGTCCCCTCTCTCTGTTTAATTCTATCCTCTCTCTCTCTCTCACTCTCTCTCTGTCCCCCCTCTCTCCTTTTAATTCTATCCTCTCTCTCTCACCCTCTCTCTGTCCACCCTCTCTCTCTCTGTTTAATTCTATTCTCTCTCTCTCTCTCACCCTCTCTCTGTCCCCTCTCTCTGTATAATTCTCTCCTCTTGCTCTCTCGTCCTCTCTCTGTCCCTCCTCTCTCTCTGTTTAATTCTATCCTCTCTCTCTCTCACCCTCTCTCTGACCTCTCTCTCTCTCTGTTTAATTCTATCCTCTCTCTCTCTCACCCTCTCTCTGTCCCCCCTCTCTCTCTGTTTAATTCTATCCTCTCTCTCTCTCTCACCCATTTTCTGTCCCCCTCTCTCTCTGTTTAATTCTATCCTCTCTCTCTCTCTCACACCCACTCTCTGTCCCCCCTCTCTCTGTTTAATTGTATTCTCTCTCTCACTCGCCCTCTCTCTGTCCCCCCTTATCTCTCTCTGTTGAATTCTATCCTCTCTCTCTCACCCTCTCTCTGTCCCCCCTCTCTCTCTCTGTTTAATTCTATCCTCTCTCTCTCTCTCTCTCTCGCACTCTCTCTGTCCTCCTTCTCTCTCTGTTTAATTCTATCCTCTCTCTCTCTCTGTCCCCTCTCTCTCTCTGTTTAATTCTATCCTCTGCCTCTCGCTCTCTCTCTGTCCCCCCTCTCCCTGTTTAATTCTATCCTCTCTCTCTCTCACCCTCTCTCTGTCCCCTCCCCATTTAATTCTGTCCTCTCTCTCTCTCTCTCACCCTCTCTCTGTCCCCTCTCTCTCTGTTTAATTCTATCCTCTCTCTCTCTCAACCTCTCTCTGTCCCCCCCCCTCTATTTAATTCTATCCTCTCTCTCTCTCGCCCTCTCTCTGTCCCCTCTCTCCCTCTGTTTAATTCTATCCTCTCTCTCTCTCTCACCCTCTCTCTGTCCCCTCTCTCTGTGTAATTCTATCCCCTCTTTCTCTCGCCCTCTGTCTTACCCCTGTCTCTCTCTTTTTTTAATTCTATCCTCTCCCTCTCACTCACTCTCTGTCCCCTCTCTCTCTCTTTTTAATTCTATCCTCTCTCTCTCGCCCTCCCTCTGTCACCTCTCTCTCTCTGTTTAATTCTATCCTCTCTCTCTCTCGCCCTCTCTCTGTCCCCCCCTCTCTCTCTCTGTTTAATTCTATCCTCTCTCTCTCTCTCTCACCCACTCTCTGTCCCCCTATCTCTCTGTTTAATTCTATCCTCTCTCTCTCTCTCACCCATTCTCTGTCCCCCTCTCTCTCTGTTTAATTCTATCCTCTCTCTCTCTCTCACCCACTCTCTGTCCCCCCTCTCTCTGTTTAATTCTATCCCCTCTCTCTCTCACACTCTCTCTGTCCCCTCTCTCTCTTTGTTTAATTCTATTCTCTCTCTCACTCGCCCTCTCTCTGTCCCCCCTCTCTCTCTCTGTTTAATTCTATCCTCTCTCTCTCTCCCCCTCTCTCTGCCCCCTCTCTCTCTCTGTTTAATTCTCTCCTCTCGCCCTCTATCTGTCCCCCCTCTCTCTGTCACCTGTCCCTCTCTCTTTTTAATTCTATCCTCTCTCTCTCACCCTCTCTCTGTCCCCCCTCTCTCTCTGTTTAATTCTATCCTCTCTCTCTCTCGACTACTCTCTGTCCCCCTCTCTCTCTCTGTTTAATTCTATCCTCTTTTCTCTCTCGAGCTCTCTCTGTCCCCTCTCTCTCTCTGTT
Source organism: Chiloscyllium punctatum (assembly GCF_047496795.1). Classification (NCBI taxonomy): domain Eukaryota; kingdom Metazoa; phylum Chordata; class Chondrichthyes; order Orectolobiformes; family Hemiscylliidae; genus Chiloscyllium; species Chiloscyllium punctatum. The sequence goes on from NW_027310063.1 coordinate 197,815, forward strand.
TAATTCTATCCTCTCTCTTTCACCGTCTCTCTGTCCTCCCTCTATCTTTGTTTAATTCTATCCTCTCTCTCTCTCACCCTCTCTCTGTCCCCCCTCTCTCTGTTTAATTCTATCCTCTCTCTCTGTCCGCCCCTCTCTCTCTCTGTTTAATTCTATCCTCTCTCTCTCTCCCCCTCTCTCTGTCCCCTCTCTCTCTGTTTAATTCTATCCTCTCTCTCTCTCGCCCTCTCTCTGTGTCCCCTCTGTCTCTTTTTAATTCTATCCTCTCTCTCTCTCGCCCTCTCTCTGTCCCCACTCTCTCTCTCTGTTTAATTCTATCCTCTCTCTCTCTCTCTCACCCTCTCTCTGTTCCCCCTTTCTCTCTCTGTTTAATTCTATCCCCTCTCTCTCTCTCGCCCTCTCTCTGTCCCCCCTCTCTCTCTCTGTTTAATTCTATCCTCTCTCTCTCTCCCCCTCTCTCTGTCCCCTTTCTCTCTCTGTTTAATTCTCTCCTCTCGCCCTCTATCTGTCCCCCCTGTCTCTGTCACCTGTCCCTCTCTCTTTTTAATTCTATCCTCTCTCTCTCTCACCCTCTCTCTGTCCCCCCTCTCTCTGTTTAATTCTATCCTCTCTCTCTCTCTCTCGCCCTCTCTCTGTCCCCCTCTCTCTCTCTGTGTAATTCTATCCTCTCTCTCTCTCTCTCGTCTCCTCTCTGTCCCCCCTCTCTCTCTCTGTTTATTTCTATCCTCTCACTCTCTCTCTCTCTCTCGCCCTCTCTCTTTCCCCATTCCCTCTCTCTATTTGTTTCTATCCTCTCTCTCTCTCTCTCTCTCCCTCTCTCTCTGTCCCCCCTCTCTCTCTGTTTAATTCTATCCTCTCTCTCTCTCACCCTCTCTCTGTCCCCCCCTCTCTCTGTTTAATTCTATCCTCTCTCTCTAGCTCTCTCTGTCCCCTCTCTCTCTCTCTGTTTAATTCTCTCCTCTCGCCCTCTATCTGTCCCCCCTCTCTATCTCTGTCACCTGCCTCTCTATCTTTTTAATTCTATACTCTCTCTCTCACCCTCTCTCTGCCCCCTCTCTCTCTGTTTAATTCTATCCTCGCTTTCTCTCTCGAGCTCTCTCTGTCCCCTCTCTCTCTGTTTAATTCTATCCGCTCTCTCTCTCTCACCCTCTCTCTGTCCCCTCTCGCTCTCTGTTTATTTCTATCCTCTCTCTCTCTCTCTCTCTCTCACCCTCTCTCTGTCCCCTCTCGCTCTCTATTTAATTCTATCCTCTCTCTCTCTCGCCCTGTCGCTGTCCCCTCTCTCTCTGTTTAATTCTATCCTCTCTGTCTCTCTCGTCCTCTCTCTGTCCCCTCTCTCTCTCTGTTTAATTCTGTCCTCTCTCTCTATCTCTCAACCTCTCTCTGTCCCCTCTCTCTCTCTCTCTGTTTATTTCTATCCTCTCTCTGTCTCACCCTCTCTCTGTCCACTCTCTCTCTGTTTAATTCTATCCTCTCTCTCTCTCACCCTCTCTCTGTCCCCCCTCTCTCTCTGTTTAATTCTATCCTCTCTCTCTCTCACTCTCACCCTCTCTCTGTCCCCTCTCTCTCTTTTTAATTCTATCCTCTCTCTCTCTCTCTCTTGCCTCCTCTCTGTCCCCCCCTCTCTCTCTCTGTTTAATTCTATCCTCTCTCTCTCTCGCCCTCTCACTGTCCCCTCTCTCTCTGTTTAATTCTATCCTCTCTCTCTCTCACCCTCTCTCTGTCCCCCCCCCTCTCTGTTTAATTCTATCCTCTCTCTCTCTCGCCCTGTCTCTGTCCCCCCACCTCTCTCTTTTTAATTCTATCCTCTCTCTCTCACCCTCTCTCTGTCCCCCCTCTCTCCTTTTAATTCTATCCTCTCTCTCTCTCTCTCTCTCTCTCACACCCTCTCTCTGTCCCCTTTCTCTCTGTTTAATTCTATTCTCTCTCTCTCTCCCCCTCTATCTGTCCCCCCCTCTCTCTGTCACCTGTCCCTCTCTCTTTTTAATTCTATCCTCTCTCTTTCGCCCTCTCTCTGTCCCCCTCTCTCTCTGTTTAATTCTATCCTCTCTCTCTCTCACCCTCTCTCTGTCCCCTCTCTCTCTCTGTTTAATTCTATCCTCTCTCTCTCTCACCCTCTCTCTGTCCCCCTCTCTCTCTCTGTTTAATTCTAACCTCTCTCTCTCTCACCCTCTCTCTGTCCCCTCTCTCTCTGTTTAATTCTATCCTCTCTCTCTCTCACCCTCTCTCTGTCCCCCCCTCTCTCTCTGTTTAATTCTATCCTCTCTCTCTCTCACCCTCTCTCTGTCCCCTCTCTCTCTGTTTAATTCTATCCTCTCTCTCTTTCACCCTCTCTCTGTCCCCTCTCTCGCTCTCTGTTTAATTCTATCCTCTCTCTCTCTCTCTCACACCCTCTCTCTGTCCCCTCTCTCTCTTTTTATTTCTATCCTCTCTCTCTCTCACCCTCTCTCTGTTCCCCCCCCTCTCTCTGTTTAATTCTATCCTCTCTCTCTCTCTCTCTCGCCCTCTCTCTGTCCCCCTCTCTCTCTCTGTTTAATTCTATCCTCTCTCTCTCTCTCTCTCTCTCACCCACTCTCTGTCCCCCTCTCTCTCTGTTTAATTCTATCCTCTCTCTCTCTCTCACCCATTCTCTGTCCCCCTCTCTCTCTGTTTAATTCTATCCTCTCTCTCTCTCTCACCCACTCTCTGTCCCCCCTCTCTCTGTTTAATTCTATTCTCTCTCTCACTCGCCCTCTCTCTGTCCCCCTTATCTCTCTCTGTTGAATTCTATCCTCTCTCTCTCACCCTCTCTCTGTCCCCTCTCTCTCTTTTTAATTCTATCCTCTCTCTCTCTCTCTCTTGCCTCCTCTCTGTCCCCCCCTCTCTCTCTCTGTTTAATTCTATCCTCTCTCTCTCTCGCCCTCTCACTGTCCCCTCTCTCTCTGTTTAATTCTATCCTCTCTCTTTCACCGTCTCTCTGTCCCCCCTCTATCTCTGTTTAATTCTATCCTCTCTCTCTCTCACCCTCTCTCTGTCCCCCCCCTCTCTCTGTTTAATTCTATCCTCTCTCTCTCTCGCCCTGTCTCTGTCCCCCCACCTCTCTCTTTTTAATTCTATCCTCTCTCTCTCACCCTCTCTCTGTCCCCCCTCTCTCCTTTTAATTCTATCCTCTCTCTCTCTCTCTCTCTCTCTCACACCCTCTCTCTGTCCCCTTTCTCTCTGTTTAATTCTATTCTCTCTCTCTCTCCCCCTCTATCTGTCCCCCCCTCTCTCTGTCACCTGTCCCTCTCTCTTTTTAATTCTATCCTCTCTCTTTCGCCCTCTCTCTGTCCCCCTCTCTCTCTGTTTAATTCTATCCTCTCTCTCTCTCACCCTCTCTCTGTCCCCTCTCTCTCTCTGTTTAATTCTATCCTCTCTCTCTCTCACCCTCTCTCTGTCCCCCTCTCTCTCTCTGTTTAATTCTAACCTCTCTCTCTCTCACCCTCTCTCTGTCCCCTCTCTCTCTGTTTAATTCTATCCTCTCTCTCTCTCACCCTCTCTCTGTCCCCCCCCTCTCTCTGTTTAATTCTATCCTCTCTCTCTCTCGCCCTGTCTCTGTCCCCCCACCTCTCTCTTTTTAATTCTATCCTCTCTCTCTCACCCTCTCTCTGTCCCCCCTCTCTCCTTTTAATTCTATCCTCTCTCTCTCTCTCTCTCTCTCTCACACCCTCTCTCTGTCCCCTTTCTCTCTGTTTAATTCTATTCTCTCTCTCTCTCCCCCTCTATCTGTCCCCCCCTCTCTCTGTCACCTGTCCCTCTCTCTTTTTAATTCTATCCTCTCTCTTTCGCCCTCTCTCTGTCCCCCTCTCTCTCTGTTTAATTCTATCCTCTCTCTCTCTCACCCTCTCTCTGTCCCCTCTCTCTCTCTGTTTAATTCTATCCTCTCTCTCTCTCACCCTCTCTCTGTCCCCCTCTCTCTCTCTGTTTAATTCTAACCTCTCTCTCTCTCACCCTCTCTCTGTCCCCTCTCTCTCTGTTTAATTCTATCCTCTCTCTCTCTCACCCTCTCTCTGTCCCCCCCTCTCTCTCTGTTTAATTCTATCCTCTCTCTCTCTCACCCTCTCTCTGTCCCCTCTCTCTGTTTAATTCTATCCTCTCTCTCTTTCACCCTCTCTCTGTCCCCTCTCTCGCTCTCTGTTTAATTCTATCCTCTCTCTCTCTCTCTCACACCCTCTCTCTGTCCCCTCTCTCTCTTTTTATTTCTATCCTCTCTCTCTCTCACCCTCTCTCTGTTCCCCCCCCCCCTCTCTCTGTTTAATTCTATCCTCTCTCTCTCTCTCTCTCGCCCTCTCTCTGTCCCCCTCTCTCTCTCTGTTTAATTCTATCCTCTCTCTCTCTCTCTCACCCACTCTCTGTCCCCCCTCTCTCTGTTTAATTCTATTCTCTCTCTCACTCGCCCTCTCTCTGTCCCCCTTATCTCTCTCTGTTGAATTCTATCCTCTCTCTCTCACCCTCTCTCTGTCCCCCCTCTCTCTCTCTGTTTAATTCTATCCTCTCTCTCTCTCTCTCTCTCGCACTCTCTCTGTCCTCCTTCTCTCTCTGTTTAATTCTATCCTCTCTCTCTCTCTGTCCCCCCCTCTCTCTCTGTTTAATTCTATCCTCTCTCTCTCTCACTCTCTCTCTGTCCTCCACTTCTCTCTGTTTAATTCTATCCTCTCTCTCTCTCACCCTCTCTCTGTCCCCTCCCCATTTAATTCTGTCCTCTCTCTCTCTCCCCCTCTCTCTCTGTCCCCCCTCTCTCTGTTTAATTCTATCCTCTCTCTCTCTCAACCTCTCTCTGTCCCCCCCCCTCTATTTAATTCTATCCTCTCTCTCTCTCGCCCTCTCTCTGTCCCCTCTCTCTGTGTAATTCTATCCCCTCTTTCTCTCGCCCTCTGTCTTACCCCTGTCTCTCTCTTTTTTTAATTCTATCCTCTCCATCTCACTCACTCTCTGTCCCCCCTCTCTCTCTGTTTAATTCTATCCTCTCTCTCTCTCGCCCTCTCTCTGTCCCCCCCTCTCTCTATGTTTAATTCTATCCTCTCTCTCTCTCGCCCTCCCTCTGTCACCTCTCTCTCTCTGTTTAATTCTATCCTCTCTCTCTCGCCCTCTCTCTGTCCTCCCCCTCTCTCTCTCTGTTTAATTGTATCCTCTCTCTCTCTCTCTCACCCACTCTCTGTCCCCCCTCTCTCTGTTTAATTCTATTCTCTCTCTCACTCGCCCTCTCTCTGTCCCCCTTATCTCTCTCTGTTGAATTCTATCCTCTCTCTCTCACCCTCTCTCTGTCCCCCCTCTCTCTCTCTGTTTAATTCTATCCTCTCTCTCTCTCTCTCTCTCGCACTCTCTCTGTCCTCCTTCTCTCTCTGTTTAATTCTATCCTCTCTCTCTCTCTGTCCCCCCCTCTCTCTCTGTTTAATTCTATCCTCTCTCTCTCTCACTCTCTCTCTGTCCTCCACTTCTCTCTGTTTAATTCTATCCTCTCTCTCTCTCACCCTCTCTCTGTCCCCTCCCCATTTAATTCTGTCCTCTCTCTCTCTCCCCCTCTCTCTCTGTCCCCCCTCTCTCTGTTTAATTCTATCCTCTCTCTCTCTCAACCTCTCTCTGTCCCCCCCCCCTCTATTTAATTCTATCCTCTCTCTCTCTCGCCCTCTCTCTGTCCCCTCTCTCTGTGTAATTCTATCCCCTCTTTCTCTCGCCCTCTGTCTTACCCCTGTCTCTCTCTTTTTTTAATTCTATCCTCTCCATCTCACTCACTCTCTGTCCCCCCTCTCTCTCTGTTTAATTCTATCCTCTCTCTCTCTCGCCCTCTCTCTGTCCCCCCCTCTCTCTATGTTTAATTCTATCCTCTCTCTCTCTCGCCCTCTCTTTGTCCCCCTCTCTCTCTGTTTAATTATATCCTCTCTCTCTCTCGCCCTCCCTCTGTCACCTCTCTCTCTCTGTTTAATTCTATCCTCTCTCTCTCGCCCTCTCTCTGTCCTCCCCCTCTCTCTCTCTGTTTAATTGTATCCTATCTCTCACCCACTCTCTGTCCCCCCTCTCTCTGTTTAATTCTATTCTCTCTCTCACTCGCCCTCTCTCTGTCCCCCTTATCTCTCTCTGTTGAATTCTATCCTCTCTCTCTCACCCTCTCTCTGTCCCCCCTCTCTCTCTCTGTTTAATTCTATCCTCTCTCTCTCTCTCTCTCTCGCACTCTCTCTGTCCTCCTTCTCTCTCTGTTTAATTCTATCCTCTCTCTCTCTCTGTCCCCCCCTCTCTCTCTGTTTAATTCTATCCTCTCTCTCTCTCACTCTCTCTCTGTCCTCCACTTCTCTCTGTTTAATTCTATCCTCTCTCTCTCTCTCACCCTCTCTCTGTCCCCTCCCCATTTAATTCTATCCTCTCTCTCTCTCGCCCTCTCTTTGTCCCCCTCTCTCTCTGTTTAATTATATCCTCTCTCTCTCTCGCCCTCCCTCTGTCCCCCTCTCTCTCTGTTTAATTCTATCCTCTCTCTCTCTCTCACCCATTCTCTGTCCCCCTCTCTCTCTGTTTAATTCTATCCTCTCTCTCTCTCTCACCCACTCTCTGTCCCCCCTCTCTCTGTTTAATTCTATTCTCTCTCTCACTCGCCCTCTCTCTGTCCCCCCTCTCTCTCTCTGTTTAATTCTATCCTCTCTCTCTCTCCCCCTCTCTCTGTCCCCTTTCTCTCTCTTTTTAATTCTATCCTCTCTCTCTCACCCTCTCTCTGTCCCCCCTCTCTCTCTGTTTAATTCTATCCTCTCTCTCTCTCTCTCTCTCACCCTCTCTCTGTCCCCCTTCTCTCTCTGTTTAATTCTATCCTCTCTCTCTCTCTCCCCCTCTCTCTGTCCCCTTTCTCTCTCTGTTTAATTCTCTCCTCTCGCCCTCTATCTGTCCCCCCTGTCTCTGTCACCTGTCCCTCTCTCTGTTTAATTCTATCCTCTCTCTCTCTCACCCTCTCTCTGTCCCCTCTCTCTCTGTTTAATTCTATCCTCTCTCTCTCTCTCGCCCTCTCTCTGTCCCCCTCTCTCTCTCTGTGTAATTCTATCCTCTCTCTCTCTCTCTCGTCTCCTCTCTGTCCCCCCTCTCTCTCTCTGTTTATTTCTATCCTCTCACTCTCTCTCGCCCTCTCTCTTTCCCCATTCCCTCTCTCTATTTGTTTCTATCCTCTCTCTCTCTCTCTCTCTCCCTCTCTCTCTGTCCCCCCTCTCTCTCTGTTTAATTCTATCCTCTCTCTCTCTCACCCTCTCTCTGTCCCCCCCTCTCTCTCTCTGTTTAATTCTATCCTCTCTCTCTCTCACCCTCTCTCTGTCCCCCCTCTCTCTCTGTTTAATTCTCTCCTCTCTCTCTCACCCTCTCTCTGACCCCTCTCTCTCTCTTTTTAATTCTATCCTCTCTCTCTCTCACCCTCTCTCTGTCCCCCCTCTCTCTCTTTTTAATTCTGTCCTCTCTCTCTCTCTCTCTCGCCTTCTCTCTGTCCCCCCCTCTCTCTCTGTGTTTAATTCTATCCTCTCTCTCTCTCTCGCCCTCTCTCTGTCCCCCCTCTCTCTGTTTAATTCTATTCTCTCTCTCACTCGCCCTCTCTCTGTCCCCCCTCTCTCTCTCTGTTTAATTCTATCCTCTCTCTCTCTCCCCCTCTCTCTGTCCCCTCTCTCTCTCTGTTTAATTCTATCCGCTCTCTCTCTCTCTCTCTCCCTCTCTCTCTGTCCCCCCTCTCTCTCTGTTTAATTCTATCCGCTCTCTCTCTCACCCTCTCTCTGTCCCCTCTCTCTCTCTGTTTAATTCTATCCTCTCTCTCTCTCACACCCTCTCTCTGTCCCGTCCCTCTCTCTGTTTAATTCTATCCTCTATCTCTCTCACCCTCTCGCTGTCCCCGCTGTCTCTCTGTTTAATTCTATCCTCTCTCTCTCTCGCCCTCTCTCTGTCCAAACTCTCTCTCTCTGTTTAATTCTATCCTCTCTCTCTCTCACCCTCTCTCTGTCCCCTCTCTCTCTCTGTTTAATTCTATCCTCTATCTCTCTCACCCTCTCGCTGTACCCCCTCTCTCTCTGTTTAATTCTATCCCCTCTCTCTCTCACACTCTCTCTGTCCCCTCTCTCTCTTTGTTTAATTCTATTCTCTCTCTCACTCGCCCTCTCTCTGTCCCCCCTCTCTCTCTCTGTTTAATTCTATCCTCTCTCTCTCTCCCCCTCTCTCTGTCCCCTTTCTCTCTCTTTTTAATTCTATCCTCTCTCTCTCACCCTGTCTCTGTCCCCCCTCTCTCTCTGTTTAATTCTATCCTCTCTCTCTCTCGACTACTCTCTGTCCCCTCTCTCTCTCTGTTTAATTCTATCCTCTCTCTCTCTCACCCTCTCTCTGTCCCCTCTCTCTCTCTGTTTAATTCTATCCTCTATCTCTCTCACCCTCTCGCTGTACCCCCTCTCTCTCTGTTTAATTCTATCCTCTCTCTCTCTCACCCTCTCTCTGTCCCTCCTCTCTCTCTCTCTGTAATTCTATCCTCTCTTTCTCTCTCGAGCTCTCTCTGTCCCCTCTCTCTTTTTATTTCTATCCTCTCTCTCTCTCTCGCCCCCTCTCTGTCCCCTCACTCTCTGTTTAATTCTCTCCTCTCTCTGTCCCCAACCTCTCTCTGTTTAATTCTATTCTCTCTCTCTCTCTCTCACCCTCTCTCTGTCCCCTCTCTCTGTATAATTCTCTCCTCTCACTCTCTCGTCCTCTCTCTGTCCCTCCTCTCTCTCTGTTTAATTCTATCCTCTCTCTCTCTCACCCTCTCTCTGTCCCCCCTCTCTCTCTTTTTAATTCTGTCCTGTCTCACTCTCTCTCTCTCTCTCTCTCGCCTTCTCTCTGTCCCCTTCTCTCTCTCTGTTTAATTCTATCCTCTCTTTCTCTCCCGAGCTCTCTCTGTCCCCTCTCTCTTTTTATTTCTATCCTCTCTCTCTCTCGCCCTCTCTCTGTCTCCCCCTCTCTCTCTCTGTTTAATTGTATCCTCTCACTCCCGCCCTCTCTCTTTCCCCATTCCCTCTCTCTATTTATTTTGATCCTCTCTCTCTCTCTCTCTCACCCTCTCTCTGTCCCCTTTCTCTCTCTGTTTAATTCTCTCCTCTCGCCCTCTATCTGTCCCCCCTCTCTCTGTCACCTGTCCCTCTCTCTTTTTAATTCTATCCTCTCTCTCTCACCCTCTCTCTGTCCCCCCTCTCTCTCTGTTTAATTCTATCCTCTCTCTCTCTCGCCCTCTCTTTCTCTCTCTCACCCTCTCTCTGTCCCCCTCTCACTCTCTGTTTAATTCTATACTCTCTCTCTCTCTCTCTCGACTACTCTCTGTCCCCCTCTCTCTCTCTGTTTAATTCTATCCACTTTTCTCTCTCGAGCTCTCTCTGTTCCCTCTCTCTTTTTATTTCTATCCTCTCTCCCTCTCGCCCTGTCGCTGTCCCCTCTCTCTCTTTTTAATTCTATCCTCTCTCTCTCACCCTCTCTCTGTCCCCTCTCTCTCTGTTTAATTCTATCCTCTCTCTCTCACCCTCTCTCTGTCCCCTTTCTCTCTGTTTAATTCTATCCTCTCTCTCTCTCACCCTCTCTCTGTCCCCCTCTCTCTGTTTAATTCTATCCTCTCTCTCTCGCCCTCTCACTGTCCCCTCTCTCTCTCTGTTTCATTCTATTCTCTCTCTCTCTCTCAAGTTCTCTCCGTTCCCCCCCTCTCTCTCTCTGTTTAATTCTATCCTCTCTCTCTCGCCCTCTCTCTCTGTCCCCCTCTCACTCTCTGTTTAATTCTATCCTCACTCTCTCTCACCCTCTCTCTGTCCCCCCTCTCTCTCTCTGTTTAATTCTATCCTCTCTCTCTCTCTCTCACCCTCTCTCTGTCCCTCCTCTCTCTCTCTGATTAATTCTATCCTCTCTCTCTCTCTCCCCCTCTCTCTGTCCCCCTCTCTCTCTCTGTTTAATTCTATCCTCTCTCTCTCTCTCTCACCCTCTCTCTGTCCCCCCTCTCTCTCTCTGTTTAATTCTCTCCTCTCGCCCTCTATCTGTCCCCCCTCTCTCTGTCACCTGTCCCTCTCTCTTTTTAATCCTATCCTCTCTCTCTCACCCTCTCTCTGTCCCCCCTCTCTCTCTGTTTAATTCTATCCTCTCCATCTCTCACCCTCTCTCTGTCCCCCCTCACTCTCTGTTTAATTCTATCCTCTCTCTCTCTCGACTACTCTCTGTCCTCCTCTCTCTCTGTGTTTAATTCTATCCCCTTTTCTCTCTCGAGCTCTCTCTGTCCCCTCTCTCTTTTTATTTCTATCCTCTCTCCCTCTCGCCCTCTCTCTGTCCCCCCTCTCTCTCTGTTTAATTCTATCCTCTCTCTCTCTCTCTCACTCTCTCTGTCCCCCCTCTCTCTCTGTTTAATTCTATCCTCTCTCTCTCTCTCGCACTCTCTCTGTCCTCCTTCTCTCTCTCTGTTTAATTCTATCCTCTCTCTCTCTCACCCTCTCTCTGTCACCTGTCCCTCTCTCTGTTTAATTCTATCCTCTCTCTCTCTCGACTACTCTCTGTCCTCCTCTCTCTCTGTGTTTAATTCTATCCCCTTTTCTCTCTCGAGCTCTCTCTGTCCCCCCTCTCTCTCTGTTTAATTCTATCCTCTCTCTCTCTCGCCCTCTCTCTGTCCCCCCCCCTCTGTTTAATTCTATCCTCTCTCTCTCTCACCCTCTCTCTGTCCCCCCCTCTGTTTTATTCTATCCTCTCTCTCTCTCGCCCTCTCTCTGTCCCCCCTCTCTCTCTGTTTAATTCTATCCTCTCTCTCTCTCTCGCACTCTCTCTGTCCTCCTTCTCTCTCTCTGTTTAATTCTATCCTCTCTCTCTCTCTCGCACTCTCTCTGTCCTCCTTCTCTCTCTCTGTTTAATTCTATCCTCTCTCTCTCTCTGTCCCCTCTCTCTGTCTGTTTAATTCTATCCTCTCTCTCTCTCTTGCCCTCTCTCTGTCCCCTCTCTCTCTGTTTAATTCTATCCTCTCTCTCTCTCGCCTTCTCCCTGTCCCCCCCTCTCTCTGTTTAATTCTATCCTCTGTCTCTCTCAACCTCTCTCTGTCCCCCCGCTCTCTTATTAATTCTATCCTCTCTCTCTCTCACCCTCTCTCTGTCCCCTCTCTCCCTCTGTTTAATTCTAAACTCATTCTCTTGCCCTCTCTGTCCTCTCTCTCTCTGTTTAATTCTATCCTCTCTCTCTCGCCCTCTCTCTGTCCTCTCCTTCTCTCTGTTTAATTCTATCCTCTCTCTCTCTCGCCCTATCTCTGTCCCCCCTCTCTCTCTGTTTAATTCTGTCCTCTCTCTCTCTCCCTCTCTCTCTGTCCAATTCTATCCTCTCTCTCTCTCGCCCTCTCTCTGTTCCCTCTCTCTCTCTCTGTTTAAGTCTATCCTCTCTCTCTCTCCCCCTCTCTCTGTCCCCCCTCTCTCTCTGTTTAATTCTATCCTCTCTCTCTCTCACCCTCTCTCTGTCCCCTCTCTCTCTCTGTTTAATTCTATCCTCTCTCTCTCTCACCCTCTCTCTCTGTTTAATTCTATCCTCTCTCTCTCTCTCTCGCCCTCTCTTTGTCCCCCCTCCCTCTCTCTTTTTAATTCTATCCTCTCTCTCTCTCTCTCTCATTCCCTCTCTCAGTCTCCCTCTCTATCACTCCCTGTCTCTCACTCTCTCTCTCTATCTCTCTCTCCCTGTCTCACTCTCTATCTATCACTCCCTGTCTCTCTCTCTCTCTCTCTATCTCTCTCCCCCAGTCTCTCACACTCTGTATCTCTATCTCCCTGTCTCTCACACTCTGTATCCATCACTCCCTGTCTCTGACTCTCTCTCTCTATCTCTCCCTTCCTGTCTCTCCCTCTCCCTCACTCTATCTATCACTCCCTGTCTCTCTCTCTCTCCCTGTCTCTCTCACTCTGTATCTATCACTTCCTGTCTTTCTCTCTCTCTCTCTATCACTCACTCTCTCTCACTCTGTATCTATCTCTCCCTGTCTCTCACTCTCTCTCTCTGTCTCTCCCTTCCTGTCTCTCACACTCTGTATCTATCTCTCCCTGTCTCTCACTCTCTCTCTCTATCTCTCCCTTCCTGTCTCGCACACTCTGTATCTATCACTCCCTGTGTCTAACTCTCTCTCTCTATCTTTCACTCCCTTTCTCTCACTCTGTATCTATCTCTCTCTCTCTCTCACTCTCTCTCTCTATCTCTCTCTCCCTGTCTCTCTCACTCTTTCTCTCTATCTCTCTCTCCCTGTCTCTCACACTCTGTATCTATCACTCCCTGTCTCTCACTCTCTCTCTCTCTCTCTCACACACTCTGTATCTAACACTCCCTGTCTCTCACTCTCTCTCTCTCTCTCCCTGTCTCTCTCTCACTCTCTCTCTCTCTGTCTATCACACTCTGTATCTATCACTCCCTGTCTCTCATTCTCTCTCTATCTCTCTCTCCCTGTCTCTTACACTCTGTATCTAACACTCCCTGTCTCTCACTCTCTCTCTATCTCTCTCTCCCTGTCTGTCACACTCTGTATCTAACACTCCCAGACACACTCTCTCTCCCTATCTCTCTCACTCTCTTTCTCTCTATCTCTCTCCCTGTCTCTCACACTCTGTGTCTATCACGCCCTGAGTCTCATTCCCTCCCTCTCTCTCTCTCTCCCTGTCTCTCACTCTCTCTCTATCCCTCTTTTCCTGTCTCTCACACTCTGTATCCATCACTCCCGGTCTCTCACTCTCTCTCTCTCTCTATCTCTCCCTTCCTGTCTCTCCCTCTCCCTCACTCTATCTATCACTCCCTGTCTCTCACTCTCTCTCTGTCTATCACTCCCTCTCTCTCAGTCTTCCTCTCCATCTATCACTTCCTGTCTCTCACTCTCTCTATCTCTCTCTTTCCCTGTCTCTCACACTCTGTATCTTTCACTCCCTGTCTCTCTCTCTGTATCTCTCTCTCCCTGTCTCTCACACTCTGTATCTTTCACTCCCTGTCTCTCTCTCTCTATCTCTCTCCCTGTCTCACTCTCTCTTTATCTCTCTCTCCCTGTCTCTCTCACTCTCTCACTCTCTCTCTCTTTATCTCTCTCTCCCTGTCTCTCTCACTCTCTCACTCTCTCTCTCTCTATCTCTCTCTCCCTGCCTCTCACACTCTGTATCTATCACTCCCTGTCTCTCACTCTCACTCTTTCTCTATCTCTCTCTCTCTCAGTCTCTCACACTCGAACTCTAACACTCCTTGTCGCTCACTCACTCTCTCTATCTCTCCCTTCCTGTCTCTCCCTCTCCCTCACTCTATCACTCCCTGTCTCTCACTCTCTCACTCTCTCTCACTCTTTTCCTGTCTCTCACACTCTGTATCCATCACTCCCGGTCTCACACTGTCTCTCTCTATCTCTCCCTTCCTGTCTCTCCCTCTCCCTCTCCCTCACTCTATCTATCACTCCCTGTCTCTCACTCTGTATCTATCACTCCCTGTATCTCACGCTCTCTCTCTCTCTATTTATCACTCCCTCTCTCTCACTCTGTATCTATCTCTCCCTGAGTCTCATTCCCTCCCTCTCTCTCTCTCTCTCTCTCCCTGTCTCTCACTCTCCCCCCTCTCTATCTCTCTTTTCCTGTCTCTCACACTCTGTATCCATCACTCCCGGTCTCACACTCTCTCTCTCTATCTCTCTCTTCCTGTCTCTCCCTCTCCCTCACTCTATCTATCACTCCCTGTCTCTCACTCTATCTCTCTCTCTATTTATCACTCCCTCTCTCTCACTCTGTATCTATCTCTCCCTGTCTCTCACTCTCTCTGTCTCTGTCAATCACTCCCTCTCTCTCAGTCTCCCTCTCTATCTATCACTTCCTGTCTCTCACTCTCACTCTCTCTCTCTGCATCTCTCCCTGTCTCTCACTCTCTCTATCTATCTCTCCCTATCTCTCTAACTCTATCTATCACTTCCTCTCTCTCTCTCTCTCTCACTCTCTCTCTCTTCTTGTCTCTCACACTCTGTATCTATCTCTCCCTGTCTCTCTCAGTCTCTCTATCTCTCTTTCCCTGTCTCTCACACTCTGTATCTATCACTTCCTGTCTCTCTCTCTCTCTCTCTATCTGTCTCTCTCAGTCTCTCACACTCGAACTCTAACACTCCTTGTCGCTCACTCTCTCTCTCTATCTCTCCCTTCCTGTCTCTCCCTCTCCCTCACTCTATCTATCACTTCCTGTCTCTCTCACTCTCTCTCTCTGTCTATCACTCCCTCTCTCTCAGTCTCCCTCTCTATCTATCACTCCCTGTCTCTCACTCTCTCTCTATCTCTCTTTTCCTGTCTCTCACACTCTGTATCCATCACTCCCGGTCTCACACTCTCTCTCTATCTCTTCATTCCTGTCTCTCCCTCTCCCTCTCCCTCACTCTATCTATCACTCCCTGTCTCTCACTCTCTCTCTCTCTCTGTCTATCACTCCCTCTCTCTCAGTCTCCCTCTCTATCTATCACTTCATGTCTCTCACACTCTGTATCTATCACTCCTTGTCTCTCACTCTCTCTCTCTCTCTCTCCCTGTCTCTCACAGTCTGTATCTATCACTCCCTGTCTCTCACTCTCTCTCTCCCTGTCTCTCACCCTCTGTATCTATCACTCCCTGTCTCTCACTCTCTCTCTCCCTGTCTCTCACCCTCTGTATCTATCACTCCCTGTCTCTCACTCTCTCTCTATCCCTCTCTCCCTGTCTCTCACTCTCTCTCTCTCTCTCTCTCTCTCTGTCTATCACTCCCTCTCTCTCAGTCTCCCTATCTATCTATTACTTCCTGTCTCTCACTCTCTCTCCCAGTCTCTCACACTCTGTATCTATCACTCCTGTCTCTCTCTCTCTCTCTCTATCACTCTTTCCCACTCTTTATCTATCATTCCCTGTCTCTCTCTCTCTCTCTCCCTGTCTCTCACACTCTGTATCTAACACTCATTGTCTATCACTCTCTCTCTCTCACACACACTCTGTATCTTTCACTCCATGTCTCTGACTCTCTCTCTCTATCTCTCTCTCGGTCTCTCACACTCACTGTCTATCACTCCCTGAGTCTCATTCCCTCCCTCTATCTCTCTCTCCCTGTCTCTCACTCTCCCTCTCTATCTCTCTTTCCCACTCTTTATCTATCATTCCCTGTCTCTCTCTCACTCTCTCTCTCTCCCTGTCTCTCTCTCACTCTCTCTCTCTCTCTCTCCCTGTTTCTCACACTCCGTATCTATCACTCCCTGTCTCTTTCTGTCTCTCTCTATCTCTCTCTCTTCCTGTCTCTCAAACTCTGTCTCTATCGCTCCCTGTGTCTCTCTCTCCCTGTGTCTCACACTCTGTATCTCACACTTCCTGTCTCTCTCTCTCTCCCTGTCTCTCACTCTCTCTCTCTATCTCTCTCCCTGTCTCTCACACTGTATCTATCACTCCCTGTCTCTCACTCTCTCTCACTATCTCTCTCTCCCTGTCTCTCACACTCTGTATCTATCTCTCCCTGTCTCTCTCACACTCTCTCTCACTCTCTCTCTCACTCTCTCTCTCTCTCTCCCTGTCTCTCACACTCTGTATCTATCATTCACTGTCTCTCTCACTCTCTCTCTATCTCTCTCTCCCTGTCTCTCACACTCTGTATCTATCATTCACTGTCTCTCTCACTCTCTCTCTATCTCTCTCTCCCTGTCTCTCACACTCTGTATCTATCACTCCCTGTCTCTCTCACTCTCTCTCTATCTCTCTCTCCCTGTCTCTTACACTCTGTATCTATCACTCCTTGTCTCTCACTCTTTCTCACTCTCTCTCTTCTTGTCTCTCAAACTCTCTCTCTATCACTCCCTGTCTCTCTCTCTCTTCCTGACTCTCACACTCTGTATCTATCACTCCCTGTCTCTGACTCTCTCTCTCTCTCTCTCTCCCTGTCTCTCACACTCTTTATCTATCACTCCCTGTCTCTCACTCCCTCTCTCTATCTCTCACTCTCCCTGTCTCTCACACTCTGCATCCATCACTCACGGTCTCACACTCTCTCTCTCTCTATCTCTCCCTTCCTGTCTCTCCCTCTACCTCACTCTATCTATCACTCCCTGTCTCTCACTCTCTCTCTCTCTCTCTATTTATCACTCCCTCTCTCTCACTCACTGTATCTATCACTCCCTGTCTCTCGCTCTCTCTCTCTCTCTCTCTCCCCCTGTCTCTCACACTCTGTATCTATCATTCCCTGTCTCTCACTCTCTCTCTCTCCCTCTCTCCCTGTCTCTCTCTCCCCCATTCCCTCCCTGTCTCTCTCTCTCTCTCTCTCTCTCTCTCCCTGTCTCTCACACTCTGTATCTATCTCTCCCTGTCTCTCTCACTCTCTCTCTCTCTATCTCTCTCTCTCCCTGTCACTCACCCTGTGTATCTATCACTGCTTGTCTCCCACTCTCTCTCTGTCCCTCTCTCCCTGACTCTCACTCTCTCTCTCTATCTCTCTCACCCTCTGTATTTATCACTCCCTGTCTCTCTCTCTCACTCTCTCTCTCTCCCTGTCTCTCACTCTCTCTCTCTCCCTCTCTCCCTGTCTCTCTCTCCCCCATTCCCTCCCTGTCTCTCTCTCTCTCTCTCTCTCTCTCCCTGTCTCTCACACTCTGTATCTATCTCTCCCTGTCTCTCTCACTCTCTCTCTCTCTCTCTCTCCCTGTCACTCACCCTGTGTATCTATCACTGCTTGTCTCCCACTCCTCTCTCTGTCCCTCTCTCCCTGACTCTCACTCTCTCTCTCTATCTCTCTCACCCTCTGTATTTATCACTCCCTGTCTCTCACTCTCTCTCTCCCTGTCTCTCACTCTCTTTCACTTTATCTATCTCTCCCTGTCTCTCTCACTCTCTCTCTCTCTATCTCTCTCTCCCTGTCTATCACTCCCTCTCTCTCAGTCTCCCTCTCTATCTATCACTTCCTGACTCTCTCACTCTTTCTATCTGTCCCTCTCAGTCTCTCACACTCTGTATCTATCACTCCCTGTCTCTCACTCTCTCTCTCTATCTCTCTCTCCCTGTCTATCACTCCCTCTCTCTCAGTCTCCCTCTCTATCTATCACTTCCTGACTCTCTCACTCTTTCTATCTGTCCCTCTCAGTCTCTCACACTCTGTATCTATCACTCCCTGTCTCTCACTCTCTCTCTCTCTCTCAGTCTCTCACACTCTGTGTCTATCACTCCCTGAGTCTCATTCCCTCCCTCTATCTCTCTCTCCCTGTCTCTCCCTCTCCCTCTCTCTATCTCTCCCTTCCTGTCTCTCACTCTCTCTCTCAATCTATGTCTCCCTATCTCTCTCACTCTGTCAATCACTCCCTGTCTCTCACTCTGTCTCTCTCTATCTCTCTCTCCCTCTCTCTCCCTGTCTCTCACACTCTGTATCTATCACTCGCTTACTCTCATTCTCTCTCTCTCTTTATCTGTCCCTCCCTGTCCCTCTCTCTGTCTCTCTCTCTCCCTGGCCCTCCCTGTCTCTCTCTCTCACTCTGTCCCTCACTGTCTCTCTCTCTCTCTCTCCCTGTCCCTCACTGTCTCTCTCTCTCTCTCTCTCCCTGTCCCTCACTGTCTCTCTCTCTCTCCCCCCCCAATCTATCCCTGCCCCTCACTGTCTCTCTTTCTGTCTCTCTCGCTCTCTCTCTCTCTCTCTCCCTGTCCCTCACGGTCTCTCTCTCTCTCCTCTCTCTCTATCTGTCTCTCACTGTCTCTCTTTCTCTCCCTGTCCCTCACTGTCTCTCTCTCTCTCTTTCGCTCTCTCTCTCCCTGTCCCTCACTGTCTCTCACTCTCTCTCTCCCTGTCCCTCACTGTCTCTCTCTCTCTCTCTCTCCCTGTCCCTCACTCTCTCTCTCTCCCCTGTCCCTCACGGTCTCTCTCTCCCTGTCCCTCACTGTCTCTCTCTCTCTCTCTCTCCCTGTCCCTCACTCTCTCTCTCTCCCCTGTCCCTCACGGTCTCTCTCTCCCTGTCCCTCACGGTCTCTCTCTCTCCTCTCTCTCTATCTGTCTCTCACTGTCTCTCTTTCTCTCCCTGTCCCTCACTGTCTCTCTCTCCTTATCTGTCCCTCCCTGTCTCTCTCCCTATCTCTCTCTCTCTCCAAATCTGCCTCTCTCTCTCTCTCTCCCTCTCTCCCTATTTCTCTCTCTCTCTCTCCCCCTGTCTCTCTCTCTCTCTCCTCTGTCCCCCCACTGTCTCTCTCTCTCTCACCCTGTCGCTCCCTGTCTCTCTCTCTCTCTCTCCCCTGCTCTCGCTGTCCCTCACTGTCTCTCTCTCTCTCTCTCTCTACCTCTCTGTGTCTCTCTCTCTCCATCTCTGCCTATCTCTCTCCCTCTCCCTCTCTCCCTTTTTCTCTCTCTCTCTCCCCCTGTCCCTCTCTCTCTCTCTCTCTCTCCCCCTGTCCCTCCCTGTCTCTCTCACTCTCTCCCTGTCCCTCACTCTCTCTCTCTCTCGCTCTCTCTCTCTCTCCCTGTCCCTCACTGTCTCTCTTCCTGTCCCTCCCTGTCTCTCTCTCTCCTCTGTCCATCACTGTCTCACACTCTCTCTCTCTCCCTTTCCCTCCCTGTCTCTCTCTCTCTCTGTCCCTCCCTGTCTCTCTCTCTCTGTCTCTCTCTCTCTCTCTCTCTCCCCCGCTATCCCTGTCCCTCACTGTCTCTCTCTCTCTCTCTCTCTGTCTACCTGTCCCTCTCTGTCTCTCTCTCTGTCCCTGTTCCTCACTGTCTCACTCTCTCTCTCTCTCCCTGTCCCTCACTCTCTTTCTGTCTCTCTCTCTCTCCTCTGTCCGACCCTGTCTCTCCCTCTCTCCCTCTCCGTGTCCCTCACTGTATCTCACTCTCTCCTCTGTCCCTCCCTGTCTCTCTCTCTCTATCCCTCACTGTCTTTCTCCCTCTCTCCCTATCTCACTCTCACTCGCTCTCTCTCTCCTCTGTCCGACCCTGTTTCACTCCCTGTCCCTCACTGTCTCTCTCTCTCCCTGTCCCTCATTGTCTCTCTCCCTCTCTCCCTGTCTCTCTCCCCCTGTCCCTACCTGTCTCTCTCGCTCTCTCTCTCTCTCTCTGTCTCTCTCTCTCCCTGTTCCTCCCTCTCTCTCTTTCTATCTCTCTCTCTCTATCTGTCCCTCCCTGTCTCTCTCTCTCTCTCTCTCTCTCTCCCCCCCGCTATCCTTGTCCCACCCTGTCTCTCTCTCTCTATCTCTCCCTGTCTCTCTCTCTCCCCATCTCTCCCTGTCTCTCTCTCCCCATCTCTCCCTGTCTCTTTCTCTCTCCCTCCCCTCCCTTTTACTCTTTCTCTCACCCCCCGTCCCTCCCTGTCTCTCTCTCCTCTCTCTCCCCTCTCTCTCCCTCTCTCCCTCTCTCCCTATCTCTCTCTCTCACTCTCCCTGTCCCTCACTGTCTCTCTCTCTATCTATCTCTCCCTGTCCCTCCCTGTCTCTCTCTCTCTCTATCTATCTCTCCCTGTCCCTCCCTGTCTCTCTCTCTCTCTCTCTCTCTCTATCTCTCTCTCCCTGTCTCTCACACTCTGTATCTATCACTCCCTGTCTCTCACTCTCACTCTCTCTCTATCTTTCACTCTCCCTGTCTCTCACACTCGAAATCTAACACTCCTTGTCGCTCACTCTCTCTCTCTATCTCTCCCTTCCTGTCTCTCCCTCTCCCTCACTCTATCTATCACTCCCTGTCTCTCACTCTCTATCTCTCTTTTCCTGTCTCTCACAGTCTGCATCCATCACTCCCGGTCTCACACTCTCTCTATCTCTCCCTTCCTGTCTCTCCCTCTCCCTCACTCCATCTATCACTCCCTGTCTCTCACTCTCTCTCACTCTGTATCTATCACTCCCTGTCTCTCACTCTCTCTCTCTCTGTCTATCACTCCCTCTCTCTCTCTTCCCTCTCTAGCTATCACTTCCTGTCTCTCACTCTCTCTCTCTATCTCTCTCCCCCAGTCTCTCACACTCTGTATCTATCACTCCCTGTCTCTCACTCTCTCTCTCTCTCTCTCTCTCTCTCCCAGTCTCTCACCCTCTGTATCTATCACTTCCTGTCTTTCACTCTCTCTCTCTATCATTCTCTCGCTCTGTGTCTATCTCTCCCTGTCTCTCACTCTCTCTCTCTCTCATTCTCTCTCTCTCACTGTCTCTCTCACTCTGTATCTTAACACTCCCAGACACACTCTCTCTCTCTATCTCTCCTCTCCCTGTCTCTCTCACTCTCTTTCTCCCTATCCCTCTCCCTGTCACTCACACTCTTTATCTATCACTCCCAGTCTCTCACTCTCTCTCTATCTCTTCTCCCTCTCCCTCACTCTATCTATCACTCCCTGTCTCTCACTCTCTCTCACTCTTTTCCTGTCTCTCACAGTCTGCATCCATCACTCCCGGTCTCACACTCTCTCTCTCTATCTCTCCCTTCCAGTCTCTCCCTCTCCCTCACTCTATCTATCACTCCCTGTCTCTCACTCTCTCTCACTCTTTTCCTGTCTCTCACAGTCTGCATCCATCACTCCCGGTCTCACACTCTCTCTCTCTATCTCTCCCTTCCAGTCTCTCCCTCTCCCTCACTCTATCTATCACTCCTTGTCTCTCTCTCTCTCTATCTCTCTCTCCCTGTCTCTCTCACAGTCTGTATCTTTCACTCCCGGTCTCTCACTCTCTCTCTCTCTCTCCCTGTCTCTCACACTCTGTATCTTTCACTCCCTGTCTCTCTCTCTCTATCTCTCTTTCCCTGTCTTTCAAACTCTGTATCTATCACTCCTTGTCTCTCACTCTCTCTCTCTCTCTATCTCTCTCTCCCTGTCTCTCACACTCTGTATCTATCACTCCTTGTCTCTCACTCCCTCTCTCTCTCTCTCTCCCCCTGTCCCTCCCTCTCTTTCTTTCTCTCTCTCTCTCTCTATGTGTCCCTCACTGTCTCTCTTTCTCTCCCTGTCCCTCCCTGTCTCTGTCTCTCTCTCTCTGTCTCTCTCTCTCTCTCTGTCCCTCCCTGTCTCTCTCTCTCTCTCTCTCTCTGTCCCTCCCTGTCTCTCTCTCTCTCTCTCTCTCTCTCTCTCTCTCTGTCCCTCCCTGTCTCTCTCTCTCTCTCTCTCTCTGTCCCTCCCTGTCTCTCTCTCTCTATCTCGCCCTATCTCTCTCTCTCCCCATCTCTCCCTGTCTCTCTCTCCCCATCTCTCCCTGTCTCTTTCTCTCTCCCTCCCTCCCTTTTACTCTCTCTCTCTCCCCCGTCCCTCCCTGTCTCTCTCTCTCCTCTCTCTCCCTCTCTCCCTATCTCTCTCTCACTCTCCCAGTCCCTCACTCTCTCTCTCTCTCTATGTCTCCATGTCCCTCCCTGTCTCTCTCTCTCTCTCTCTCTCTCTCCCTGGCCCTCACTGTCTCTCTCTCTCTCACGTTCTCTCTCTCCCTGTCCCTCACTATCTCTCCTTCTCTCTCCACCCCATCCCTCTCTCTATCTCTCTCTTTCTCTCTCCCCCTGTCCTTCTCTCTCTCTCTCTCTCTCTCCCTGTCCCTCCCTGTCTCTCTCTCTCTCTCTCTCTCCCCGTCCCTCACTGTCGCTCTCTCTCTCTCCTCTCTCTATCTGTCGCTCACTGTCTCTCTTTCTCTCCCTGTCCCTCATTGTCTCTCTCCCTCTCTCTCTCCCCCGTCCCTCCCCCCTCTCTCTCTCTCTCCCCCCCATCCCTCCATGTCTCTCTCTCTCTCTCTCTCTCTCTCCCCCATTCCCTCCCTGTCTCTCTCTCTCTCTCCCCTCTGTCTCTCCCTGTCTCTCTCTCTCTCTCTCTCTCTCTCCCTGTCTCTCACACTCTGTATCTATCTCTCCCTGTCTCTCTCTCTCTCTCTCTCTCTCTCTCCCTGTCACTCACCCTGTGTATCTATCACACCCTGTCTCTCACTCTCTCACTCCCTGTCTCTCTCTCTCTCTCTCTCTCTATCTCTCTCTCTCTCCCTGTCACTCACCCTGTGTATCTATCACTGCTTGTCTCCCACTCTCTCTCTATCCCTCTCTCCCTGACTCTCACTCTCTCTCTCCCTATGTCTCAAACTCTGTATCTATCACTCCCTCTCTCTCACTCTCTCTCTCTGTGTCTCTTTCCCACTCTTTATCTCTCACTCCCTTTCTCTTGCTCTCTCTCTCACTCTCTCTTTCTAGCTCTCTCTCACTCTGTATCTATCACTCCCTGTCTCTCACTCTCACTCTCTCTCTCACTATCTCTCTCCCTGTCTCTCACACTCTGTGTCTATCACTCCCTGAGTCTAATTCCCTCCCTCTCTCTCTCTCTCCCTGTCTCTCACTCACCCCCTCTCTATCTCTCTTTCCCTGTCTCTCACACTCTGTATCCATCACTCCCTGTCTCTCACTCTCTCTCTCTCTCTATTTATCACTCCCTCTCTCTCACTCTGTATCTATCTCTCCCTGTCTCTCACTCTCTCTGTCTCTGTCTCTAACTCCCTCTCTCTCAGTCTCCCTCTCTATCTATCACCTCCTGTCTCTCACTCTCTGTCTCTCTCTCACTCTCTCTCCCCCTGTCTCTCGCACTCTGTATCTATCACTCCTTGTCTCTTACTCTCTCTATCTTTCTCTCCCAGTCTCTCTCACTCTGTGTTTATCACTCCCTGAGTCTCATTCCCTCCCTCGATCTCTCTCCCTGTCTCTCTCTCTCTCTCTCTGTATCACTCTCACTCTCTCTCTCCCTGTCTCTCACACTCTGTATCTATCACTCCCTGTCTCTCACTCTCTCTCTATCTCTCTCTCCCTGTCTCTCACACTCTCTCTCTCTATCTCTCACTCTCCCTGTCTCTCACACTCTGTATCTATCACTCCCTGTCTCTCACTCTCTCTCTCTCTATCTCTCACTCTCCCTGTCTCTCACACTCTGTATCTATCACTCCCTGTCTCTCACTCTCTCTCTCTCCCTCTGTCCCTCCCTGTCTCACTCTCTCTCTCCCTGTCCCTCTCTGTCTCTCTCTCTCTCTGTCTACCTGTCCCTCACTGTCTCTCACTCTCTCTCTCTCTCTCTCTCCTCTGTCTCTCTCTCCTCTGTCCCTCCCTGTCTCTCTCTCTATCCCTCACTGTCTTTCTCCCTCTCTCCCTATCTCACTCTCACTCGCTCTCTCTCTCCTCTGTCCGACCCTGTTTCACTCCCTGTCCCTCACTGTCTCTCTCTCTCCCTGTCCCTCATTGTCTCTCTCCCTCTCTCCCTGTCTCTCTCTCTCTCTCCCCCTGTCCCTCCCTGTCTCTCTCGCTCTCTCTCTCTCCTGTCTCTCTCTCTCTCTCCCCCTGTCCCTCCCTCTCTCTCTCTCTCTCTCTCTCTCTCTGGCCCTCCCTGTCTCTCTCTCTATGTGTCCCTCACTGTCTCTCTCTCTCTCCCTGTCCCTCCCTGTCTCTCTCTCTCTCTCTCTCTCTCTCTGGCCCTCCCTGTCTCTCTCTCTATGTATCCCTCACTGTCTCTCTTTCTCTCCCTGTCCCTCCCTGTCTCTGTCTCTCTCTCTCTGTCTCTCTCTCTCTCTCTGTCCCTCCCTGTCTCTCTCTCTCCCCATCTCTCCCTGTCTCTCTCTCTCCCCATCTCTCCCTGTCTCTTTCTCTCTCCCTTCCTCCCTTTTACTCTCTCTCTCCCCCGTGCCTCCCTGTCTCTCTCTCTCCTCTCTCTCCCTCTCTCCCTATCTCTCTCTCACTCTCCCTGTCCCTCACTCTCTCTCTCTCTCTGTCTCTCTATCTCTCCATGTCCCTCCCTGTCTCTCTCTCTCTCTCTCTGTCTACCTGTCCCTCCCTGTCTCTCTCTCTCTCCCTGGCCCTCACTGTCTCTCACTCTCTCTCTCTCCCTGTCCCTCACTATCTCTCCTTCTCTCTCCCCCCCCATCCCTCTCTCTATCTCTCTCTTTCTCTCTCCCCCTGTCCCTCACTGTCTCTCTTTCTCTCCCTGTCCCTCCCTGTCTCTGTCTCTCTCTCTCTATCTCTCTCTCTCTCTTTCTCTCACACTCTCTCTCTCTCTCTCTCTCTCCCCCGTCCCTCCCCCCCTCTCTCTCTCCCCCCATCCCTCCATGTCTCTCTCTCTCTCTCTCTCTCCCTTTCCCTCCCTCTCTCTCACACTCTGTATCTATCACTCCCTGTCTCTCACTCTCTCTCTCTGTCTCTTTCCCACTCTTTATCTCTCACTCCCTTTCTCTTACTCTCTCTCTCACTCTCTCTCTCTCGCAGTCTCTCACACTCTGTATCTATCACTCCCTGAGTCTAATTCCCTCCCTCTCTCTCTCTCTCTCTCTCTCCCTGTCTCTCACTCACCCCCTCTCTATCTCTCTTTTCCTGTCTCTCACACTCTGTATCCATCACTCCCAGTCTCGCACTCTCTCTCTCTATCTCTCTTTTCCTGTCTCTCACACTCTGTATCCATCACTCCCAGTCTCGCACTCTCTCTCTCTATCTCTCCCTCTACCTCACTCTATCTATCACTCCCTGTCTCTCACTCTCTCTCTCTCTCTCTATGTATCACTCCCTCCCTCTCACTCTGTATCTATCTCTCCCTGTCTCTCACTCTCTCAGTCTCTGTCTCTAACTCCCTCTCTCTCAGTCTCCCTCTCTATCACTTCCTGTCTCTCACTCTCGGTCTCTCTCTCTCCCCCTGTGTCTCACACTCTGTATCTATCACTCCTTGTCTCTCACTCTCTCTCTCTCTCTTTCCCTATCTCTCTTTTCCTGTCTCTCACACTCTGTATCTATCACTCCTTGTCTCTCATTCTCTCTCTCTCTCTTTCCCTATCTCTCTTTTCCTGTCTCTCACACTCTGTATCTATCACTCCTTGTCTCTCATTCTCTCTCTCTCTCTTTCCCTATCTCTCTTTTCCTGTGTCTCACACTCTGTATCTATCACTCCTTGTCTCTCATTCTCTCTCTCTCTCTCCCTGTGTCTCACACACTGTATCTATCACTCCTTGTCTCTCACTCCCTCTCTCTATCTCTCTCTCCCTGTCTCTCACACTCTGTGTTTATTACTCCCTGAGTCTCATTCCCTCCCTCTATCTCTCTCCCCCAGTCTCTCACACTCTGTATCTATCACTTCCTGTCTTTCACTCTCTCTCTCTATCATTCACTCTCTCTCGCTCTGTCTCTCTCTCTCCCTGTCTCTCACACTCTTTATCTAACACTCCCAGACACACACTCTCTCTCTATCTCTCTCTCCCTGTCTCTCACACTCTTTATCTAACACTTGCTGTCTCTCACTCTCTCTCTCTATCTCTCTTTCCCACTCTTTATCTATCACTCCCCGACTCTCTCACTCTCTCTCTATCTCTCTCTCCCTGTCTCTCACACTCTTTATCTATCACTCCCTGTCTCTCTCACTCTCTCTCACTCTTTTCCTGTCTCTCACACTCTGTATCTATCACTCCCTGTCTCTCTCACTCTCTCACTCTCTCTCTCTATCTCTCTCTCCCAGTCTCTCACACTCTGTATCTATCACTCCCTGTCTCTCTCACTCTCTCACTCTCTCTCTCTATCTCTCTCTCCCAGTCTCTCACACTCTGTATCTCTCTCTCCCGGTCTCTCACTCTCTCTCTCTCTATCTCTCACTCTCCCAGTCTCTCTCACTCTGTATCTATCACTCCCGGTCTCTCACTCTCTCTCTCTCTATCTCTCTCTCTCCCTGTCACTCACTCTCTCTCCCAGTCTCTCACCCTCTGTATCTATCACTCCCTCTCTCTCTCTCTCTCTCCCAGTCTCTCACACTCTGTATCTATCTCTCCCGGTCTCTCACTCTCTCTCTATCTCTCTCTCTCCCTCCCTGTCACTCACCCTGTGTATCTATCACTGCGTGTCTCCCACTCTCTCCCTGTCTCTCTCTCCCTGACTCTCACTCTCTCTCTCCCTGTCTCTCACACTCTGTATCTATCACTCCCTGTCTCTCTCACTCTCTCTCTCTCTATCTCTCTCTCCTAGTCTCTCACCCTCTGTATCTATCTCTCCCTGTCTCTCACTCCCTCTTTCCCTGTCTCTCACAGTCTGTATCTATCACTCCTTGTCTCTCACTCTCTCTCTATCTCTCTTTCCCTGTCTCTCACACTCTATCTGTTACTCCCTGTCTCTCTCTCTCTATCACTCTCTCCCTGTCTCTCACACTCTGTATCTATCACTCCTTGTCTCTCACTCTCTCTCTCTCTATCACTCTCTCCCTGTCTCTCACACTCTGTATCTATCACTCCTTGTCTCTCACTCTCTCTCTCTATCTCTCTCCCCCAGTCTCTCTCACTCTGTATCTATCACTTCCTGTCTTTCATTCTCTCTCTCTATCACTCACTCTCTCTCACTCTGTGTCTACCTCTCCCTGTCTCTCACTCTCTCTCTCCCTATCTCTCTCCCTGTCTCTCACACTCTTTATCTAACACTCCCAGACACACTCTCTCTCCCTATCTCTCTCTCCCTGTCTCTCACACTCTTTATCTCACACTTGCTGTCTCTCACTCACTCTCTCTATCTCTCTTTCCCACTCTTTATCTATCACTCCCTGTCTCTCTCTCCCCCCTCTCTATCTCTCTCTCCCTGTCTCTTACACTCTGTATCTATCACTCCCTGTCTCTCTCTCTCTCTCTCTCTCTCCCCCAGTCTCTCTCACTCTGTATCTATCACTCCCTGTCTCTCTCTCCCCCCTCTCTATCTCTCTCTCCCTGTCTCTTACACTCTGTATCTATCACTCCCTGTCTCTCTCTCTCTCTCTCTCTCTCTCCCCCAGTCTCTCTCACTCTGTATCTATCACTCCCTGTCTCTCTCTCTCTCTCTCTCTCTCTCTCTCCCCCAGTCTCTCTCACTCTGTCTCTATCACTCCCTGTCTCTCACTCTCTCTCTCCATGTCTCTCACACTCTGTATCTATCACTCCCTGTCTCTCTCTCTCTCTATCTCTCTCTCCCTGTCTCTCTCACTCTGTATCTATCACTCCCGGTCTCTCACTCTCTCTCTATCTCTCTCTCTCTTCCTGTCTCTCAAACTCTGTATCTATCACTCACTGTCTCTCACTCTCTCTCTCCTTATCTTTCTCTCCCTGTCTCTCACTCTCTCTCTCTTTATCATTCTCTCAGTCTCTCACACTCTGTGTCAATCACTCCCTGAGTCTCATTCCCTCCCTGTATTTCTCTCTCCCTGTCTCTCACTCTCCCTCTCTCTCTCTCTCTCTCCCTGTCTCTCACTCTCCCTCTCTCTATCTCTCTTTTCCTGTCTCTCACACTCTGTATCCATCACTCCCGGTCTCACACTCTCTCTCTCTATCTCTCCCTTCCTTTCTCTCACTCTCCCTCACTCTATCTATCACTCCCTCTCTCTCACTCTGTCTATCACACCCTGTCTCTCACTCTGTCTCTCTCTATCTCTCTCTCCCTCTCTCTCCCTGTCTCTCACTCACTGTATCTATCACTCCCTGTCTCTCTCTCTCTCTTTCTCTCTCTCTCCCTTTCCCTCCCTGTCTCTCTCTCTGTCCCTCCCTGTCCCTCACTGTCTCTCTCTCTCTCTCTCTATATCTATCTCTCCCTGTCTCTCTCTCTCCATCTCTGCCTGTCTCTCTCTCTCTCTCCCTCTCTCCCTTTTTCTCTCTTTCTCTCCCCCGTCCCTCCCTGTCTCTCTCTCTCTCTCTGTCCCTCCCTGTCTCTCTCTCTGTCTCTCTCTCTCTCTCTCCCCCTTTCCCTCCCTGTCTCTCTCTCTCCCCCTTTCCCTCCCTGTCTCTCTCTCTCTCCTCTGTCCCTCACTGTCTCTCCCTCTCTCTCTCTCTGTCCCTCCCTGTGTCTCTCTCTGTCTCTCTCTCTCTCTGTCCCTCCCTGTCTCTCTCTCTCTATATCTCTCTGTGTGTCTCTCTCTCTCTTCCTCTCTCCCTCTTACTCTCTCTCTCTCTCCTCTGTCCCTCCCTGTCTCTCTCTCTCCTCACTCTCCCTCTCTCCCTATCTCTCTCTCTCACACTCTCCCGGTCCCTCACTGTCTCTCTCTCTCTCTCTCTCTCTACCTGTCCCTCTCTGTCTCTATCTCTATCTCTCTCTCTCTCTGTCTCTCACACTCGAAATCTAACACTCCTTGTCGATCACTCTCTCTCTCTATCTCTCCCTTCCTGTCTCTCCCTCTCCCTCACTCTATCTATCACTCCCTGTCTCTCACACTCTCTCACTCTTTTCCTGTCTCTCACACTCTGTATCCATCACTCCTGGTCTCACACTCTCTCTCTCTATCTCTCCCTTCCTGTCTCTCCCTCTCCCTCTCCCTCACTCTATCTATCACTCCCTGTCTCTCACTCTGTATCTATCACTCCCTGTATCTCACTCTCTCACTCTCTCTCACTCTTTTCCTGTCTCTCACACTCTGTATCCATCACTCCCGGTCTCACACACTCTCTCTCTATCTCTCCCTTCCTGTCTCTCCCTCTCCCTCACTCCATCTATCACTCCCTGTCTCTCACTCTTTCTCTCTCTCTGTCTATCACTCCCTCTCTCTCTCTCCCTCTCTAGCTATCACTCCCTGTCTCTCTCACTCTCTCTCTCTCCCTGTCTCTCACACTCTGTATCTAACACTCCCAGACACTCTCTCTCTCTCTCTCTGTCTCTCTCCCTGTCTCTCTCACTCTCTTTCTCCCTATCCCTCTCCCTGTCTCTCTCACTCTTTATCTAACACTTGCTGTCTCTCACTCTCTCTCTCTATCTCTCTTTCCCACTCTTTATCTATCACTCCCTGTCTCTCTCTCACTCTCTCTCTATCTCTCTCTCCCTGTCTCTCACACTCTGGTTCTATCACTCCCTGTCTCTCACTCTCTCTCTATCTCTTCTCCCTCTCCCTCACTCTATCTATCACTACCTGTCTCTCACTCACTCTCCCTCTTTTCCTGTCTCTCACACTCTGTATCCATCACTCCCGGTCTCACACACTCTCTCTCTATCTCTCCCTTCCTGTCTCTCCCTCTCCCTCACTCTATCTATCACTCCCTGTCTCTCACTCTCACTCTCTCTCTGTCTATCACTCCCTCTCTCTCAGTCTCTCTCTCTCCATCTCTCTCTCTCAGTCTCTCTCACTCTGTATCTATCACTTCCTGTCTTTCACTCTCTCTCTCTATCACTCACTCTGTCTCACTCTGTATCTATCTCTCCCGGTCTCACACTCTCTCTCTCTATCTCTCCCTTCCTGTCTCTCCCTCTCCCTCACTCCATCTATCACTCCCTGTCTCTCACTCTCTCTCTCCCTGTCTCTCACACTCTGTATCTAACACTCTCAGACACACACTCTCTCTCTATCTCTCTCTCCCTGTCTCTCTCACTCTCTTTCTCTCTCTCTCCCTCCCTGTCTCTCTCTCTCTCTCCTCTGTCTCTCACTGTCTCTCTCTCTCTCTCTCTCTTCTTGTCTATCACACACTGTATCTATCACTGCCTGTCTCTCATTCTCTCTCTATCTTTCTCTCCCTGTCTCTCTCACTCTGTATCTATCACTTCCTGTCTCTGACTCTCTCTCTCTCTCACACTCTATGGTTATCACTCTCTGAGTCTCATTCCCTCCATCTATCTCTCTCCCTGTCTCTCTCCCTCTATCTCTCTCTCCCCCCCAGTCTCTCACACTCTGTATCTATCACTCCTTGTCTCTCACTCTCTCTCACTCTCTTTCTCTCTATCTCTCTCTCCCTGTCTCTCACACTCTGTATCTATCACTCCCTGTCTCTCTCACTCTCTCTCTCTATATCGCTCTATCTTTCACTCTCTCTGTCTCTCACACTCGAACTCTATCACTCCCTGTCTCTCACTCTCTCTCTATTTATCACTCCCTCTCTCTCACTCTCTCTCTCACTCTTTTCCTGTCTCTCACACTCTGTATCCATCAGTCCCGGTCTCACACTCTCTCTCTCTATCACTCCCTTCCTGTCTCTCCCTCTCCCTCACTCCATCTATCACTCTCTGTCTCTCACTCTCTCTCTCTCTATCTCTCTCTCAGTCTCTCACACTCTGTATCTATAACTCCCTGAGTCTAATTCCCTCTCTCTCTCTCTCTCTCTCCCTGTCTCTCGAACTCTGTATCTATCACTCCCGGTCTCTCACTCTCTCTATCACTCACTCTCTCACACTCTGTATCCATCACTCCCGGTCTCACACTCTCTCTCTCTATCTCTCCCTTCCTGTCTCTCCCTCTCCCTCACTCTATTTATCACTCCCTCTCTCTCACTCTGTATCTATCTCTCCCTGTCTCTCACTCTCTCTGTCTCTGTCTATCACTCCCTCTCTCTCAGTCTCCCTCTCTATCTATCACTTCCTGTCTCTCACTCTCCGTCTCTCTCTCTCTCTATCTCTCTCTCCCAGTCTCTCACACTCTGTATCTATCTCTCCCGGTCTCTCTTTCTCTCTATCTCTCTCTCTCCCTGTCTCTCACAGTCTGTATCTATCACTCCCTGTCTCTCACTCTCTCTCTCCCTGTCTCTCACACTCTGTATCTATCTCTCCCTGTCTCTCACTCTCTCTCTCTATCTCTCTCTCTCCCTGTCACTCACCCTGTGTATCTATCACTGCTTGTCTCCCACTCTCTCTCTATCCCTCTCTCCCTGACTCTCACTCTCTCTCTCTCCGTCTCTCACACTCTGTGTCTATCACTCCCTGTCTCTCACTCTCTCTCTCTCTCTCTCTCTCTGTCTCTCACACTCTATGGTTATCACTCCCTGAGTCTCATTCCCTCCATCTATCTCTCTCCCTGTCTCTCTCCCTCTATCTCTCTCTCCCTGTCTCACTCTCTATCTCTCTCCCCCTGTCTCTCTCACTCTCTTTTTCTCTATCTCTCTCTCCCTGTCTCTCACACTCTGTATCTATCACTCCCTGTCTCTCTCACTCTCTCTCTCTATATCGCTCTATCTTTCACTCTCTCTGTCTCTCACACTCGAACTCTAACACTCCTTGTCTCTCACTCTCTCTCTCTATCTCTCTCTCCCTGTCTCTCCCTCTCCCTCACTCTATCTATCACTCCCTGTCTCTCACTCTCTCTCACTCTTTTCCTGTCTCTCACACTCTGTATCCATCACTCCCAGTCTCTCACTCTCTCTCTCTATCTCTCCCTTCCTGTCTCTCCCTCTCCCTCACTCTATCTATCACTCCCTGTCTCTCACTCTCTCTCACTCTTTTCCTGTCTCTTACACTCTGTATCCATCACTCCCAGTCTCTCACTCTCTCTCTCTATCTCTCCCTTCCTGTCTCTCCCTCTCCCTCACTCTATCTATCACTCCCTGTCTCTCACTCTCTCTCTCTCTGTCTATCACTCCCTCTCTCTCTCTAGCTATCACTCTCTGTCTCTCACTCTCTCTCTCTATCTCTCTCTCTCTCTCTCACACTCTGTATCTATCACTCTCTGTCTCTCTCTCTCTCTCTCACTCTCTCTCTCTCTCTCTCACACTCTGTATCTATCACTCCCTGTCTCTCTCTCACTCTCTCTCCCTGTCTATTACACTCTGTATCTATCACTCCCTGTCTCTCTCACTCTCTCTCTATCTCTCATTCTCTTTTTCTGTCTCTCACACTCTGTGTCTATCACTCCCTGTCTCTCACTCTCTCTCTGTGTCTCTTTCCCACTCTTTATCTCTCACTCTCTGTCTCTTCCTCTCTCTCTCTCTCTCTCTCTCTATCTCTCTCTCAGTCTCTCACACTCTGTATCTATAACTCCCTGAGTCTAATTCCCTCTCTCTCTCTCTCTCTCTCCCTGTCTCTCGAACTCTGTATCTATCACTCCCTGTCTCTCACTCTCTCTATCACTCACTCTCCCACACTCTGTATCCATCACTCCCGGTCTCACACTCTCTCTCTCTATCTCTCCCTTCCTGTGTCTCCCTCTCCCTCACTCTATCACTCCCTGTCTCACTCTCTCTCTATTTATCACTCCCTCTCTCTCACTCTGTATCTATCTCTCCCTGTCTCTCACTCTCTCTGTCTCTATCTATCACTCCCTCTCTCTCAGTCTCCCTCTCTATCTATCACTTCCTGTCTCTCACTCTCTATCTCTCTCTCTCTCCCCCAGTCTCTCACACTCTGTATCTATCACTCCTTGTCTCTCACTCTCTCTCTATCTCTCTTTCCCTGTCTCTCACACTCTGTATCTCTCACTCCCTGTCTCTCTCACTCTCTCTCTCTCTATATCTCTCTCTCTTCCTGTCTCTCAAACTCTGTATCTATCACTCCCTGTCTCTCACTCTCTCTCTCTTTATCTATCTCTCCCTGTCTCTCACTCTCTCTCTCTCTTTATCTATCTCTCTCTCTCACTCTCTCTCTCTCTTTATCTATCTCTCCCTGTCTCTCACTCTCTCTCTCTTTATTATTCTCTCAGTCTCTCACACTCTGTGTCTATCACTCCCTGAGTCTCATTCCCTCCCTCTATCTCTCTCTCCCTGTCTCTCACTCTCCCTCTCTCTATCTCTCTTTTCCTGTCTCTCACACTCTGTATCCGTCAGTCCCGGTCTCACATTCTCTCTCTCTATCTCTCCCTTCCTGTCTCTCACTCTCTCTCTCAATCTATGTCTCCCTGTCTCTCTCATTCTGTCTATCACACCCTGTCTCTCACTCTGTCTCTCTCTCCCTCTCTCTCCCTCTCTCTCCCAGTCTCTCACTCACTGTATCTATCACTCCCTGTCTCTCTCACTCTCTCTCACTCTCTCTCTCTTCCTGTCTCTCAAACTCTGTATCTATCACTCCCTGTCTCTCTCACTCTCTCTCTATTTATCACTCCCTGTCTCTCTCACTCTGTATCTATCACTCCCTGTCTCTCTCTCTCTCTCTCTCTCTATCTCTCTCTCTCTCTGTCACTCACCCTGTGTATCTATCACTGCTTGTCTCCCACTCTCTCTCTGTCCCTCTCTCCTGACTCTCACTCTCTCTCTCTTCCTGTCTCTCAAACTCTGTATCTATCACTCCCTGTCTCTCACTCTCTGTATCTATCACTCCCTGTCTCTCTCTCTCTCTCTCTCTCTCCCTGTCTCTCTCACTCTGTATCTATCACTCCCTGTCTCTCTCTGTCTCTCTCTATCTCTCTCTCTTCCTGTCTCTCTCACTCTGTATCTATCACTCCCTGTCTCTCTCTCTCTCTCTCTCTCTCCCTGTCTCTTACACTCTGTATCTATCACTCCCTGTCTCTCTCTGTCTCTCTCTATCTCTCTCTCTTCCTGTCTCTCTCACTCTGTATCTATCACTCCCTGTCTCTCTCTCTCTCTCTCTCTCTCTCCCTGTCTCTCACACTCTGTATCTATCACTCCCTGTCTCTCACTCTCTCTCTCTCTCCCTGTCTCTCACACTCTGTATCTATCACTCCTTGTCTCTCACTCTCTCTCTCTATCTCTCTCTCCCTGTCTCACTCTCTATCTCTCTCTCCCTGTCTCTCTCACTCTCTCTCTCACTCTCTTTCTCTCCATCTCTCTTTCCCTGTCCTTCAAACTCTATCTATCACTCCTTGTCTCTCACTCTCTCTCTCTCACTCTCTCTCCCTGTCTCTCACACTCTGTATCTATCACTCCCAGACACACTCTCTCTCTCTATATCTCTCACACTCTGTATCTATTACTCCCTGTCTCTCCCTCTCTCTCTCTCTCT
Source organism: Chiloscyllium punctatum (assembly GCF_047496795.1). Taxonomy (NCBI): domain Eukaryota; kingdom Metazoa; phylum Chordata; class Chondrichthyes; order Orectolobiformes; family Hemiscylliidae; genus Chiloscyllium; species Chiloscyllium punctatum. The sequence goes on from NW_027310063.1 coordinate 231,319, forward strand.
CTCAGTCTCTCACACTCTGTATCTATCACTCCCTGAGTCTCATTCCCTCCATCTATCTCTCTCCATGTCTCTCACTCTCTATCTCTCTCTCCCTGTCTCTCACTCTCTTTCTCTCTGTCTCTCACTCTCCCTGTCTCTCACACTCTGTATCCATCACTCCCGGTCTCTCACTCTCTCTCTCTCTATCTCTCCCTTCCTGTCTCTCCCTCTCTAGCTATCACTCTCTGTCTCTCTCTCTCTCTCTCACTCTCTCTCTCCCTGTCTCTCACACTCTGTATCTATCCTCCCTGTCTCTCACTCTCTCTCTCTCTATCTCTCTCCCCCAGTCTCTCACACTCTGTATCTATCACTCCTTGTCTCTCACTCTCTCTCTCTATCTCTCTCTCCCTGTCTCTCACACTCTGTATCTATCATTCCCTGTCTCTCATTCTCTCTCTCTATCACTCTCTCCCTGTCTCTCACACTCTGTATCTATCACTCCTTGTCTCTCACTCTCTCTCTCTCTATCTCTCTCCCCCAGTCTCTCACACTCTGTATCTAGAACATAGAACATTGAACATAGAACAATACAGCACAGAACAGGCCCTTCGGCCCACGATGTTGTGCCGAACGTCTAACCTAGATTAAGCACCCATCCATGTACCTATCCAAATGCCGCTTAAAGGTCGCCAATGATTCTGACTCTACCACTCCCACGGGCAGCGCATTCCATGCCCCCACCACTCTCTGGGTAAAGAACCCACCCCTGACATCTCCCATATACCTTCCACCCTTCACCTTAAATTTATGTCCCCTTGTAACACTCTGTTGTACCCGGGGAAAAAGTTTCTGACTGTCAAACACTCCCTGTCTCTCTCTCTCTATCGCTCTGCCCCTGTCTCTCACACTCTGTATCTATCACTCCCTGTCTCTCACTCTCTCACTCTCACTCTCTCTCTCTCCCCCTGTCTCTCACACTCTGTATCTATCACTCCCTGTCTCTCACTCTCTCACTCTCACTCTCTCTCTCCCTGTCTCTCACACTCTGTATCTATCACTCCCTGTCTCTCACTCTCACTCTCTCTCTATCTCTCACTCTCCCTGTCTCTCACACTCTGTATCTAACACTCCCTCTCTCTCACGCTCTCTCTTTCTCTCCCTCTCTCTCTATCTCTCACTCTCCGTGTCTCTCACTCTCGAAATCTAACACTCCTTGTCGCTCACTCTCTCTCTCTATCTCTCCCTTCCTGTCTCTCCCTCTCCCTCACTCCATCTATCACTCCCTCTCTCTCACTCTCCCTCTCGATCTATCACTTCCTGTCTCTCACTCTCTCTCTCTCTATCTCTCTCTCTCTCTCTGTCACTCACCCTGTGTATCTATCACTGCTTGTCTCCCACTCTCTCTCTATCCCTCTCTCCCTGTCTCTCTCACTCTCTCTCTCCCTGTCTCTCACAGTCTGTATCTATCACTTCCTGTCTCTCACTCTCTCTGTTTGTCTCTCACTCCCTCTCTCTCAGTCTCCCTCTCTATCTATCAGTCCCTGTCTCTCACTCTACCTCTCTCTATCTCTCTTTCCCTGTCTCTCACACTCTGTATCTATCACTCCCTGTCTCTCTCACTCTCTCTCTCTATCTCTCTCTCCCAGTCTCTCACTCTGTATCTATCATTCCCTGTCTCTTTCTCTCTCTGTCTCTGACTCCCTCCCTCTCAGTCTCCCTCTCTATCTATCACTTCCTCTCTCTCACTCTCTATCTCTCTCTCCTTATCTTTCTCTCCCTGTCTCTCACTCTCTCTCTCTTTATCTTTCTCTCAGTCTCTCACACTCTGTGTCTATCACTCCCTGAGTCTCATTCCCTCCCTCTCTCTCTCTCTCCCTGTCTCTCACTCTCCCTCTTTTCCTGTCTCTCACACTCTGTAATCATCACTCCCGGTCTCACACTCTCTCTCTCTATCTATCTCTCCCGGTCTCACATTCTCTCTCTCTATCTCTCCCTTCCTGTCTCTCACTCTCTCTCTCAATCGATGTCTCCCTGTCTCTCTCACTCTGTCTATCACTCCCTGTCTCTCACTCTGTCTCTCTCTATCTCTCTCTCCCTCTCTCTCCCTGTCTCTTACACTCTGTATCTATCACTTCCTTACTCTCATTCTCTCTCTCTCTCTCTATCTATCCCTCCCTGTCCCTCTCTCTCTCTCTCCCTGGCCCTCTCTGTCTCTCTCTCCCTGTCCCTCACTGTCTCTCTCTCTCTCTCTCTCTCTCTCCCTGTCCCTCACTGTCTCTCTCTCTCTCTCTCTCCCTGTCCCTCACTGTCTCTCTCTCTCTCTCTCATATATATATAGATCCCCCTGTCTCTCTCTCTCTCTCTCTCCCCCACTCTCTCCCCGTCCCTCTCTGTCTCTCTTCCTGTCTCTCTCTCTCTTTTGCTCTCTCTCTCTCCCGGTCCCTCACTGTCTCTCTCGCTCTCTCTCTCCCTGTCCCTCACTGTCTCTCTCGCTCTCTCTCTCCCTGTCCCTCACTGTCTCTCTCTCTCTCTCTCTCCCTGTCCCTCACTGTCTCTCTCTCTCTCTCTCTCCCTGTCCCTCACTGTCTCTCTCTCTCTCTGTCCCTCACTGTCTCTTGCTCTCTCTCTCCCTGTCCCTCACTGTCTCTCTCTCTCTCTCCCTGTCTCTCTCTCTCTCACTCTCCCTGTCTCTCACTCTCGAAATCTAACACTCCTTGTCTCTCACTCTCTCTCTCTATCTCTCTCTTCCTGTCTCTCCCTCTCCCTCACTCCATCTATCACTCCCTCTCTCTCACTCTCCCTCTCGATCTATCACTTCCTGTCTCTCTCACTCTCTCTCTCTCTCTCTCTCCCTGTCACTCACCCTGTGTATCTATCACTGCTTGTCTCCCACTCTCTCTCTATCCCTCTCTCCCTGTCTCTCACTCTCTCTCTCCCTGTCTCTCACAGACTGTATCTATCACTCCCTGTCTCTCACTCTCTCTGTTTGTCTCTCACTCCCTCTCTCTCAGTCTCCCTCTCTATCTATCAGTCCCTGTCTCTCACTCTCCCTCTCTCTATCTCTCTTTACCTGTCTCTCACACTCTGTATCTATCACTCCCTGTCTCTCTCACTCTCTCTCTCTATCTCTCTCTCCCAGTCTCTCACACTGTATCTATCATTCCCTGTCTCTTTCTCTCTCTGTCTATCACTCCCTCTCTCTCAGTCTCCCTCTCTATCTATCACTTCCTCTCTCTCACTCTCTATCTCTCTCTCTATCTCTCTCCCCCTGTCTCTCACCCTCTGTATCTATCTCTCCCTGTCTCTCACTCTCTCTCTCTTTATCTTTCTCTCAGTCTCTCACACTCTGTGTCTATCACTCCCTGAGTCTCATTCTCTCCCTCTCTCTCTCTCTCCCTGTCTCTCACTCTCCCTCTTTTCCTGTCTCTCACACTCTGTAATCATCACTCCCGGTCTCACACTCTCTCTCTCTATCTATCTCTCCCGGTCTCACATTCTCTCTCTCTATCTCTCCCTTCCTGTCTCTCACTCTCTCTCTCAATCTATGTCTCCCTGTCTCTCTCACTCTGTCTATCACTCCCTGTCTCTCACTCTGTCTCTCTCTATCTCTCTCTCCCTCTCTCTCCCTGTCTCTTACACTCTGTATCTATCACTTCCTTACTCTCATTCTCTCTCTCTCTCTCTTACACTCTGTATCTATCACTTCCTTACTCTCATTCTCTCTCTCTCTCTCTATCTATCCCTCCCTGTCCCTCTCTCTCTCTCTCCCTGGCCCTCTCTGTGTCTCTCTCCCTCTCTCTCCCTGTCTCTCACTCACTGTATCTATCACTCCCTGTCTCTCTCACTCTCTCTCACTCTCTCTCTCTTCCTGTCTCTCAAACTCTGTATCTATCACTCACTCTCTCTCTCACTCTCTCTCTCTCTATTTATCACTCCCTGTCTCTCTCACTCTGTATCTATCACTCCCTGTCTCTCACTCTCTCTCTCTCTATCTCTCTCTCTCCCTGTCACTCACCCTGTGTATCTATCACTGCGTGTCTCCCACTCTCTCTCTATCCCTCTCTCCCTGTCTCTCACTCTCTCTCTCCCTGTCTCTCACAGTCTGTATCTATCACTCCCTGTCTCTCACTCTCTCTGTTTGTCTCTCACTCCCTCTCTCTCAGTCTCCCTCTCTATCTATCACTTCCTGTCTCTCACTCTCTCTCTATCCCTCTCTCCCTGACTCTCACTCTCTCTCTCTTCCTGTCTCTCAAACTCTGTATCTATCACTCCCTGTCTCTCTCACTCTCTCTCTATTTATCACTCCCTGTCTCTCTCACTCTGTATCTATCACTCCCTGTCTCTCTCTGTCTCTCTCTATCTCTCTCTCTTCCTGTCTCTCTCACTCTGTATCTATCACTACCTGTCTCTCATTCTCTCTCTCTCTCTCCCTGTCTCTCACTCTCTCTCTCTATCTCTCTCTCCCTGTCTTACTCTCTATCTCTCTCTCCCTGTCTCTCTCACTCTCTCTCTCTCTCACTCTCCCTGTCTCTCACACTCTGTATCTATCACTCCCTGTCTCTCACTCTCTCTCTCTCTATCTCTCCCTTCCTGTCTCTCCCTCTCTAGCTATCACTCCCTCTCTCTCTCTCTTTCTCTCTCCCTGTCTCTCACACTCTGTATCTATCCTCCCTGTCTCTCACTCTCTCTCTCTCTATCTCTCTCCCCCAGTCTCTCACACTCTGTATCTATCACTCCTTGTCTCTCACTCTCTCTCTCTCTCTCTCTCTCCCTGTCTCTCACACTCTGTATCTATCATTCCCTGTCTCTCACTCTCTCTCTCTATCACTCTCTCCCTGTCTCTCACACTCTGTATCTATCACTCCTTGTCTCTCACTCTCTCTCTCTCTATCTCTCTCCCCCAGTCTCTCACACTCTGTATCTAGAACATAGAACATTGAACATAGAACAATACAGCACAGAACAGGCCCTTCGGCCCACGATGTTGTGCCGAACGTCTAACCTAGATTAAGCACCCATCCATGTACCTATCCAAATGCCGCTTAAAGGTCGCCAATGATTCTGACTCTACCACTCCCACGGGCAGCGCATTCCATGCCCCCACCACTCTCTGGGTAAAGAACCCACCCCTGACATCTCCCATATACCTTCCACCCTTCACCTTAAATTTATGTCCCCTTGTAACACTCTGTTGTACCCGGGGAAAAAGTTTCTGACTGTCAAACTCTCCCTGTCTCTCTCTCTCTCTCTCTATCGCTCTGCCCCTGTCTCTCACACTCTGTATCTATCACTCCCTGTCTCTCACTCTCTCACTCTCACTCTCTCTCTCTCTCCCTGTCTCTCACACTCTGTATCTATCACTCCCTGTCTCTCACTCTCTCACTCTCACTCTCTCTCACTCTCCCTGTCTCTCACACTCTGTATCTAACACTCCCTCTCTCTCACGCTCTCTCTTTCTCTCCCTCTCTCTCTATCTCTCACTCTCCCTGTCTCTCACTCTCGAAATCTAACACTCCTTGTCGCTCACTCTCTCTCTCTATCTCTCCCTTCCTGTCTCTCCCTCTCCCTCACTCCATCTATCACTCCCTCTCTCTCACTCTCCCTCTCGATCTATCACTTCCTGTCTCTCACTCTCTCTCTCTCTATCTCTCTCTCTCTTCCTGTCTCTCAAACTCTGTCTCTCTCACTCTCTCTCTCTCTATCTCTCTCTCTCTTCCTGTCTCTCAAACTCTGTCTCTCCCACTCTCTCTCTATCCCTCTCTCCCTGTCTCTCACTCTCTCTCTCCCTGTCTCTCACAGTCTGTATCTATCACTCCCTGTCTCTCACTCTCTCTGTTTGTCTCTCACTCCCTCTCTCTCAGTCTCCCTCTCTATCAGTCCCTGTCTCTCACTCTCCCTCTCTCTATCTCTCTTTCCCTGTCTCTCACAGTATGTATCTATCACTCCCTGTCTCTCACTCTCTCTGTTTGTCTCTCACTCCCTCTCTCTCAGTCTCCCTCTCTATCTATCAGTCCCTGTCTCTCACTCTCCCTCTCTCTATCTCTCTTTCCCTGTCTCTCACACTCTCTATCTATCACTCCCTGTCTCTCTCACTCTCTCTCTCTATCTCTCTCTCCCAGTCTCTCACTCTGTATCTATCATTCCCTGTCTCTTTCTCTCTCTGTCTCTGACTCCCTCCCTCTCAGTCTCCCTCTCTATCTATCACTTCCTCTCTCTCACTCTCTATCTCTCTCTCTATCTCTCTCCCCCTGTCTCTCACCCTCTGTATCTATCTCTCCCTGTCTCTCACTCTCTCTCTCCCTGTCTCTCACTCTCTCTCTCTTTATCTTTCTCTCAGTCTCTCACACTCTGTGTCTATCACTCCCTGAGTCTCATTCCCTCCCTCTCTCTCTCTCTCCCTGTCTCTCACTCTCCCTCTTTTCCTGTCTCTCACACTCTGTAATCATCACTCCCGGTCTCACACTCTCTCTCTCTATCTATCTCTCCCGGTCTCACATTCTCTCTCTATCTCTCCCTTCCTGTCTCTCACTCTCTCTCTCAATCTATGTCTCCCTGTCTCTCTCACTCTGTCTATCACTCCCTGTCTCTCACTCTGTCTCTCTCTATCTCTCTCTCCCTCTCTCTCCCTGTCTCTTACACTCTGTATCTATCACTTCCTTACTCTCATTCTCTCTCTCTCTCTCTATCTATCCCTCCCTGTCCCTCTCTCTCTCTCTCCCTGGCCCTCTCTGTCTCTCTCTGTCTCTCTCTCCCTGTCCCTCACTGTCTCTCTCTCTCTCTCTCTCTCTCTCTCTCTCTCCCTGTCCCTCACTGTCTCTCTCTCTCTCTCCCTGTCCCTCACTGTCTCTCTCTCTCTCTCTCTCATATATATATAGATCCCCCTGTCTCTCTCTCTCTCTCTCTCTCTCCCCCACTCTCTCCCCGTCCCTCTCTGTCTCTCTTCCTGTCTCTCTCTCTCTTTCGCTCTCTCTCTCTCCCGGTCCCTCACTGTCTCTCTCGCTCTCTCTCTCCCTGTCCCTCACTGTCTCTCTCTCTCTCTCTCTCTCCCTGTCCCTCACTGTCTCTCTCTCTCTCTGTCCCTCACTGTCTCTCTCTCTCTCTCTCTCCCTGTCCCTCACTGTCTCTCTCTCTCTCTCCCTGTCTCTCTCTCTCTCTCTCTCCCTGTCCCTCACTGTCTCTCTCTCTCTCTGTCCCTCACTGTCTCTTGCTCTCTCTCTCTCTGTCCCTCACTGTCTCTTGCTCTCTCTCTCTCTGTCCCTCACTGTCTCTCTCTCTCTCTCTTCCTGTCTCTCTCTCCCTGTCCCTCCCTGTCTCTCTCTCTCAATCTTCCTGTCTCTCTCTCCCTGTCCCTCCCTGTTTCTCTCTCTACGTCTCTCCTCTGTCCATCACTGTCTCACACTCTCTCTCTCTGTCCCTCACTGTCTCTCTCTCTCTCTCACTCTCTCTCTCTCTCCCTGTCCCTCCCTGTCTCTCTCTCTCCTCTGTCCATCACTGTCTCACACTCTCTCTCTCTGTCCCTCACTGTCTCTCTCTCTCTCTCACTCTCTCTCTCTCTCCCTTTCCCTCCCTGTCTCTCTCTCTCTTCTCTGTCCTTCACTGTCTCTCTCTCTCTCTCTGTCCCTCCCTGTCTCTCTCTCTCTGTCTCTCTCTCTCTCTCTCCTCTGTCCCTCTCTTTCTCTCTCCTCTGTCCCTCACTGTCTCTCTCTCTCTCTGTCCCTCCCTGTCTCTCTCTCTCTGTCTGTCTGTCTCTCTCTCTCTCTCTCTCCCTGTCCCTCACTGTCTCACTCTCTCTCCCTCTCTCCCTGTCTCTCTCTCTCTCTCCTCTCTCTATCTGTCCCTCACTGTCTCTCTTTCTCTCCCTGTCCCTCACTGTCTCTCTCTGTCTGTCTGTCTCTCTCTCTCTCTCCCTGGCCCTCTCTGTGTCTCTCTCTCTCTCTCTCCCTGTCCCTCACTGTCTCTCTCTCCTCTCTCTCTATCTGTCCCTCCCTGTCTCTCTCTCTCTCTCCATCTCTGCCTGTCTCTCTCTCTCTCCCTCTCTCCCTTTTTCTCTCTCTCTCTCTCCCCCTGCCTCTCTTTGTCTCTCTCTCTGTCTCTCTGTCTCTCTGTGTCTCTCTCTCTCCCCCTTTCCCTCCCTGTCTCTCTCTCTCCTCTGTCCCTCACTGTCTCTCCCTCTCTCTCTCTGTCCCTCCCTGTCTCTCTCTCTGTCTCTCTCTCTCTCTCTGTCCCTCCCTGTCTCTCTCTCTCTCTCCCCCGCTATCCTTGTCCCTCACTGTCTCTCTCTCTTTATATCTCTATGTGTCTCTCTCTCTCTTCCTCTCTCCCTCTTACTCTCTCTCTCTCTCTCTCTCTCCTCTGTCCCTCCCTGTCTCTCTCTCTCCTCTCTCTCCCTCCCTCCCTCTCTCCCTATCTCTCTCTCACACTCTCCCGGTCCCTCACTGTCTCCCTCTCTCTCTCTCCCCCTGTCCCTCCCTGTCTCACTCTCTCTCTCCCTGTCCCTCCCTGTCTCTCTCTCTCTCTGTCCCTGTTCCTCACTGTCTCACTCTCTCTCTCTCTCCCTGTCCCTCACTCTCTTTCTGTCTCTCTCTCTCTCCTCTGTCCGACCCTGTCTCTCCCTCTCTCCCTCTCCGTGTCCCTCACTGTCTCTCACTCTCTCTCTCTCTCCTCTGTTTCTCTCTCTCTCCTCTCTCTCTCTGTCCTCTGTCCCTCCCTGTCTCTCACTCTCTCTCTCTCCTCTGTCTCTCTCTGTCCTCTGTCCCTCCCTGTCTCTCTCTCTATCCCTCACTGTCTCTCTCCCTCTCTCCCTATCTCACTCTCACTCGCTCTCTCTCTCCTCTGTCCGACCCTGTTTCACTCCCTGTCCCTCACTGTCTCTCTCTCTCCCTGTCCCTCATTGTCTCTCTCCCTCTCTCCCTGTCTCTCTCTCTCTCCTCCTGTCCTTCACAGTCTCTCTCTCTCTCTCTCTCTCTCTCTATCCCTCACTGTCTCTGTCCCTCTCTCCCTATCTCACTCTCACTCGCTCTCTCTCCTCTGTCCGACCCTGTTTCACTCCCTGTCCCTCCCTGTCTCACTCTCTCTCTCTTTCTCTCTCTGTCTACATGTCCCTCCCTGTCTCACTCTCTCTCTCTTTCTCTCTCTGTCTACATGTCCCTCCCTGTCTCACTCTCTCTCTCTTTCTCTCTCTGTCTACCTGTCCCTCACTGTCTCTCACTCTCTCTCTCTCTCTCCTCTGTCTCTCTCTCCTCTGTCCCTCCCTGTCTCTCTCTCTATCCCTCACTGTCTTTCTCCCTCTCTCCCTATCTCACTCTCACTCGCTCTCTCTCTCCTCTGTCCGACCCTGTTTCACTCCCTGTCCCTCACCGTCTCTCTCTCCCTGTCCCTCATTGTCTCTCTCCCTCTCTCCTCTGTCTCTCTCTCTCTCCCTGTCCCTCACTGTCGCTCTCTCTCTCTCTCTGTCCCTCACTGTCGCTCTCTCTCTCTCTCTCTCTCTCTCTATATCTGTCCCTCACTGTCTCTCTTTCTCTCCCTGTCCCTCCCTGTCTCTCTCGCTCTCCCGCTCTCCCTGTCCCTCACTGTCTCTCTCTCCCTGTCCCTCATTGTCTCTCTCCCTCTCTCCTCTGTCTCTCTCTCTCTCCCTGTCCCTCACTGTCGCTCTCTCTCTCTCTCTCTATATCTGTCCCTCACTGTCTCTCTTTCTCTCCCTGTCCCTCCCTGTCTCTGTCCCTCTCTCTCTCTCTCTCTCCCTGTCCCTCACTCTCTCTCTCTCTCTCTCCCTGTCCCTCACTCACTCTCTCTCTCGCTCTCACTCTCTCCCTGGCCCTCCCTGACTCTCTCTCTCTCTCTGTCTCTCTCGCTCTCCCGCTCTCCCTGTCCCTCGATGTCTCTCTTTCTCTATCTCTCCCTGTCTCCCTCTCACCCTTTTTTTCTCTCTCTCTCTCCCCCTGTCCCTCACTGTCTCTCTCTCTCTCTCTGTCCCTTCCTGTCTCTCTCTCTCTCTCCCTGTCCCTCACTCTCATTCTGTCTCTCTCTCTCTCTCCTCTGTCCGACCCTGTCTCTCCATCTCTCCCTCTCCGTGTCCCTCACTGTCTCTCTCTCTCTCTCTCTCTCTCCCTCTGTCCCTCACTATCTCTCTCTCTCTCTCTCCCTGTCCCTCCCTGTCTCTCTCTCTCTCTCTCTCTCTCTCTCTCTGTCCCTCCCTGTCTCTCTCTCTCTGTCTCTCTCTCTCTCCCCCTTTCCCTCCCTGTCTCTCTCTCTCTCTCCTCTCTCTCCCTCTCTCCCTATCTCTCTCTCTCTCTCTCTCCTCTGTCCCTCACTGTCTCTCTCTCCCTGTCCCTCATTGTCTCTCTCCCTCTCTCCTCTGTCTCTCTCTCTCTCCCTGTCCCTCACTGTCGCTCTCTCTCTCTCTCTCTATATCTGTCCCTCACTGTCTCTCTTTCTCTCCCTGTCCCTCCCTGTCTCTGTCCCTCACTCTCTCTCTCTCTCTCCCTGTCCCTCACTCTCTCTCTCTCTCTCTCCCTGTCCCTCACTCACTCTCTCTCTCTCTCTGTCTCTCTCGCTCTCCCGCTCTCCCTGTCCCTTGATGTCTCTCTTTCTCTATCTCTCCCTGTCTCCCTCTCACCCTTTTTTTCTCTCTCTCTCTCCCCCTGTCCCTCACTGTCTCTCTCTCTCTCTCTGTCCCTTCCTGTCTCTCTCTCTCTCTCCCTGTCCCTCACTCTCATTCTGTCTCTCTCTCTCTCTCCTCTGTCCGACCCTGTCTCTCCATCTCTCCCTCTCCGTGTCCCTCACTGTCTCTCTCTCTCTCTCTCTCTCCCTCTGTCCCTCACTATCTCTCTCTCTCTCTCTCCCTGTCCCTCCCTGTCTCTCTCTCTCTCTCTCTCTCTCTCTCTCTGTCCCTCCCTGTCTCTCTCTCTCTGTCTCTCTCTCTCTCCCCCTTTCCCTCCCTGTCTCTCTCTCTCTCTCCTCTCTCTCCCTCTCTCCCTATCTCTCTCTCTCTCTCTCCTCTGTCCCTCACTGTCTCTCTCTCTCTCTCCCCCTGTCCCTCACTGTCTCTCTCTCTCTCTCTCTCTCCCTGTCCCTCACTGTCTCTCCTTCTCTCTCCCCCCCATCCCTCTCTCTATCTCTCTCTTTCTCTCTCTCCCTCTCTCCCTGTCTCTCTCTCTCTCTCTCTCTCCCTGTCCCTCACTGTCGCTCTCTCTCTCTCCTCTCTCTATCTGTCCCTCACTGTCTCTCTTTCTCTCCCTGTCCCTCAATGTCTCTCTCCCTCTCTCCCTGTCTCTCTCTATCTCTCTCTCTGTCCCTGTCCATCTCTCTCTCTCTCTCTCTCTCTCTCTCTCCCCCCCCCCCCGTCCCTCCATGTCTCTCTCTCTCTCCTCTGTCCATCACTGTCTCTCTCCCTGTCTCTCTCTCTCTCTCCTCTGTCCCTCCCTGTCTCTCTCTCTCTCTCCTCTGTCCATCACTGTCTCACACACTCTCTCTCTCTTCCTTTCCCTCCCTGTCTCTCTCTCTCTCTCTCCTCTGTCCCTCACTGTGTCTCACTCTCTCTCTCCCTGTCCCTCCCTGTCTCTCTCGCTCTCCCGCTCTCCCTGTCCCTCACTGTCTCTCTCTCCCTGTCCCTCATTGTCTCTCTCCCTCTCTCCTCTGTCTCTCTCTCTCTCCCTGTCCCTCACTGTCGCTCTCTCTCTCTCTCTCTATATCTGTCCCTCACTGTCTCTCTTTCTCCCCCTGTCCCTCCCTGTCTCTGTCCCTCACTCTCTCTCTCTCTCTCTCCCTGTCCCTCACTCTCTCTCTCTCTCTCTCTCCCTGTCCCTCACTCACTCTCTCTCTCTCTCTGTCTCTCTCGCTCTCCCGCTCTCCCTGTCCCTTGATGTCTCTCTTTCTCTATCTCTCCCTGTCTCCCTCTCACCCTTTTTTTCTCTCTCTCTCTCCCCCTGTCCCTCACTGTCTCTCTCTCTCTCTCTGTCCCTTCCTGTCTCTCTCTCTCTCTCCCTGTCCCTCACTCTCATTCTGTCTCTCTCTCTCTCTCCTCTGTCCGACCCTGTCTCTCCATCTCTCCCTCTCCGTGTCCCTCACTGTCTCTCTCTCTCTCTCTCTCTCCCTCTGTCCCTCACTATCTCTCTCTCTCTCTCCCTCTCCCTCCCTGTCTCTCTCTCTCTCTCTCTCTCTCTCTCTGTCCCTCCCTGTCTCTCTCTCTCTGTCTCTCTCTCTCTCCCCCTTTCCCTCCCTGTCTCTCTCTCTCTCTCCTCTCTCTCCCTCTCTCCCTATCTCTCTCTCTCTCTCCTCTGTCCCTCACTGTCTCTCTCTCTCTCTCTCCCCCTGTCCCTCACTGTCTCTCTCTCTCTCTCCCTGTCCCTCACTGTCTCTCCTTCTCTCTCCCCCCTATCCCTCTCTCTATCTCTCTCTTTCTCTCTCTCCCTCTCTCCCTGTCTCTCTCTCTCTCTCTCTCTCTCTCTCTCCCTGTCCCTCACTGTCGCTCTCTATCTCTCCTCTCTCTATCTGTCCCTCACTGTCTCTCTTTCTCTCCCTGTCCCTCAATGTCTCTCTCCCTCTCTCCCTGTCTCTCTCTATCTCTCTCTCTGTCCCTGTCCATCTCTCTCTCTCTCTCTCTCTCTCTCTCTCTCTCTCTCTCTCCCCCCCGTCCCTCCATGTCTCTCTCTCTCTCCTCTGTCCATCACTGTCTCTCTCCCTGTCTCTCTCTCTCTCTCTCCTCTGTCCCTCCCTGTCTCTCTCTCTCTCTCCTCTGTCCATCACTGTCTCACACACTCTCTCTCTCTTCCTTTCCCTCCCTGTCTCTCTCTCTCTCTCTCCTCTGTCCCTCACTGTGTCTCACTCTCTCTCTGTCCCTCCCTGTCTCTCTCTCTCCCTCTCTCCTCTGTCCATCACTGTCTCACACACTCTCTCTCTGTCCCCCCCTGTCTCTCTCTCTCTCTCTCTCTCTCCTCTGTCCCTCCCTGTCTCTCTCTCTCTCTCTCTCTCTCTCTCTCTCCTCTGTCCATCACTGTCTCACACACTCTCTCTCTCTCCCTTTCCCTCCCTGTCTCTCTCTCTCTCTCACTCCCTTTCCCTCCCTGTCTCTCTCTCTCTCTCCCTGTCTCTCACTCTCCCCCTCTCTATCTCTCTTTTCCTGTCTCTCACACTCTGTATCCATCACTCCCGGTCTCACACTCTCTCTCTCTATCTCTCCCTTCCTGTCTCTCCCTCTCCCTCACTCTATCACTCCCTGTCTCACTCTCTCTCTCTATCTCTCCCTTCCTGTCTCTCCCTCTCCCTCACTCTATCACTCCCTGTCTCACTCTCTCTCTCTTTCTCTCTCTGTCTACATGTCCCTCCCTGTCTCACTCTCTCTCTCTTTCTCTCTCTGTCTACCTGTCCCTCACTGTCTCTCACTCTCTCTCTCTCTCTCCTCTGTCTCTCTCTCCTCTGTCCCTCCCTGTCTCTCTCTCTATCCCTCACTGTCTTTCTCCCTCTCTCCCTATCTCACTCTCACTCGCTCTCTCTCTCCTCTGTCCGACCCTGTTTCACTCCCTGTCCCTCACCGTCTCTCTCTCCCTGTCCCTCATTGTCTCTCTCCCTCTCTCCTCTGTCTCTCTCTCTCTCTCCCTGTCCCTCACTGTCGCTCTCTCTCTCTCTCTGTCCCTCACTGTCGCTCTCTCTCTCTCTCTCTCTCTCTCTATATCTGTCCCTCACTGTCTCTCTTTCTCTCCCTGTCCCTCCCTGTCTCTCTCGCTCTCCCGCTCTCCCTGTCCCTCACTGTCTCTCTCTCCCTGTCCCTCATTGTCTCTCTCCCTCTCTCCTCTGTCTCTCTCTCTCTCCCTGTCCCTCACTGTCGCTCTCTCTCTCTCTCTCTATATCTGTCCCTCACTGTCTCTCTTTCTCTCCCTGTCCCTCCCTGTCTCTGTCCCTCTCTCTCTCTCTCTCTCCCTGTCCCTCACTCTCTCTCTCTCTCTCTCCCTGTCCCTCACTCACTCTCTCTCTCGCTCTCACTCTCTCCCTGGCCCTCCCTGACTCTCTCTCTCTCTCTGTCTCTCTCGCTCTCCCGCTCTCCCTGTCCCTCGATGTCTCTCTTTCTCTATCTCTCCCTGTCTCCCTCTCACCCTTTTTTTCTCTCTCTCTCTCCCCCTGTCCCTCACTGTCTCTCTCTCTCTCTCTGTCCCTTCCTGTCTCTCTCTCTCTCTCCCTGTCCCTCACTCTCATTCTGTCTCTCTCTCTCTCTCCTCTGTCCGACCCTGTCTCTCCATCTCTCCCTCTCCGTGTCCCTCACTGTCTCTCTCTCTCTCTCTCTCTCTCCCTCTGTCCCTCACTATCTCTCTCTCTCTCTCTCCCTGTCCCTCCCTGTCTCTCTCTCTCTCTCTCTCTCTCTCTCTCTCTGTCCCTCCCTGTCTCTCTCTCTCTGTCTCTCTCTCTCTCCCCCTTTCCCTCCCTGTCTCTCTCTCTCTCTCCTCTCTCTCCCTCTCTCCCTATCTCTCTCTCTCTCTCTCCTCTGTCCCTCACTGTCTCTCTCTCTCTCTCCCCCTGTCCCTCACTGTCTCTCTCTCTCTCTCTCTCTCTCCCTGTCCCTCACTGTCTCTCCTTCTCTCTCCCCCCCATCCCTCTCTCTATCTCTCTCTTTCTCTCTCTCCCTCTCTCCCTGTCTCTCTCTCTCTCTCTCTCTCCCTGTCCCTCACTGTCGCTCTCTCTCTCTCCTCTCTCTATCTGTCCCTCACTGTCTCTCTTTCTCTCCCTGTCCCTCAATGTCTCTCTCCCTCTCTCCCTGTCTCTCTCTATCTCTCTCTCTGTCCCTGTCCATCTCTCTCTCTCTCTCTCTCTCTCTCTCTCCCCCCCCCGTCCCTCCATGTCTCTCTCTCTCTCCTCTGTCCATCACTGTCTCTCTCCCTGTCTCTCTCTCTCTCTCCTCTGTCCCTCCCTGTCTCTCTCTCTCTCTCCTCTGTCCATCACTGTCTCACACACTCTCTCTCTCTTCCTTTCCCTCCCTGTCTCTCTCTCTCTCTCTCCTCTGTCCCTCACTGTGTCTCACTCTCTCTCTCCCTGTCCCTCCCTGTCTCTCTCGCTCTCCCGCTCTCCCTGTCCCTCACTGTCTCTCTCTCCCTGTCCCTCATTGTCTCTCTCCCTCTCTCCTCTGTCTCTCTCTCTCTCCCTGTCCCTCACTGTCGCTCTCTCTCTCTCTCTCTATATCTGTCCCTCACTGTCTCTCTTTCTCTCCCTGTCCCTCCCTGTCTCTGTCCCTCACTCTCTCTCTCTCTCTCCCTGTCCCTCACTCTCTCTCTCTCTCTCTCCCTGTCCCTCACTCACTCTCTCTCTCTCTCTGTCTCTCTCGCTCTCCCGCTCTCCCTGTCCCTTGATGTCTCTCTTTCTCTATCTCTCCCTGTCTCCCTCTCACCCTTTTTTTCTCTCTCTCTCTCCCCCTGTCCCTCACTGTCTCTCTCTCTCTCTCTGTCCCTTCCTGTCTCTCTCTCTCTCTCCCTGTCCCTCACTCTCATTCTGTCTCTCTCTCTCTCTCCTCTGTCCGACCCTGTCTCTCCATCTCTCCCTCTCCGTGTCCCTCACTGTCTCTCTCTCTCTCTCTCTCTCCCTCTGTCCCTCACTATCTCTCTCTCTCTCTCCCTGTCCCTCCCTGTCTCTCTCTCTCTCTCTCTCTCTGTCCCTCCCTGTCTCTCTCTCTCTGTCTCTCTCTCTCTCCCCCTTTCCCTCCCTGTCTCTCTCTCTCTCTCCTCTCTCTCCCTCTCTCCCTATCTCTCTCTCTCTCTCCTCTGTCCCTCACTGTCTCTCTCTCTCTCTCTCCCCCTGTCCCTCACTGTCTCTCTCTCTCTCTCCCTGTCCCTCACTGTCTCTCCTTCTCTCTCCCCCCCATCCCTCTCTCTATCTCTCTCTTTCTCTCTCTCCCTGTCTCTCTCTCTCTCTCTCTCTCTCTCTCCCTGTCCCTCACTGTCGCTCTCTCTCTCTCCTCTCTCTATCTGTCCCTCACTGTCTCTCTTTCTCTCCCTGTCCCTCAATGTCTCTCTCCCTCTCTCCCTGTCTCTCTCTATCTCTCTCTCTGTCCCTGTCCATCTCTCTCTCTCTCTCTCTCTCTCTCTCTCTCTCTCTCCCCCCCGTCCCTCCATGTCTCTCTCTCTCTCCTCTGTCCATCACTGTCTCTCTCCCTGTCTCTCTCTCTCTCTCTCCTCTGTCCCTCCCTGTCTCTCTCTCTCTCTCCTCTGTCCATCACTGTCTCACACACTCTCTCTCTCTTCCTTTCCCTCCCTGTCTCTCTCTCTCTCTCTCCTCTGTCCCTCACTGTGTCTCACTCTCTCTCTCTCTGTCCCTCCCTGTCTCTCTCTCTCCCTCTCTCCTCTGTCCATCACTGTCTCACACACTCTCTCTCTGTCCCTCCCTGTCTCTCTCTCTCTCTCTCTCTCTCCTCTGTCCCTCCCTGTCTCTCTCTCTCTCTCTCTCTCTCTCTCTCTCCTCTGTCCATCACTGTCTCACACACTCTCTCTCTCTCCCTTTCCCTCCCTGTCTCTCTCTCTCTCTCACTCCCTTTCCCTCCCTGTCTCTCTCTCTCTCTCCCTGTCTCTCACTCTCCCCCTCTCTATCTCTCTTTTCCTGTCTCTCACACTCTGTATCCATCACTCCCGGTCTCACACTCTCTCTCTCTATCTCTCCCTTCCTGTCTCTCCCTCTCCCTCACTCTATCACTCCCTGTCTCACTCTCTCTCTCTTTCTCTCTCTGTCTACATGTCCCTCCCTGTCTCACTCTCTCTCTCTTTCTCTCTCTGTCTACCTGTCCCTCACTGTCTCTCACTCTCTCTCTCTCTCTCCTCTGTCTCTCTCTCCTCTGTCCCTCCCTGTCTCTCTCTCTATCCCTCACTGTCTTTCTCCCTCTCTCCCTATCTCACTCTCACTCGCTCTCTCTCTCCTCTGTCCGACCCTGTTTCACTCCCTGTCCCTCACCGTCTCTCTCTCCCTGTCCCTCATTGTCTCTCTCCCTCTCTCCTCTGTCTCTCTCTCTCTCCCTGTCCCTCACTGTCGCTCTCTCTCTCTCTCTGTCCCTCACTGTCGCTCTCTCTCTCTCTCTCTATATCTGTCCCTCACTGTCTCTCTTTCTCTCCCTGTCCCTCCCTGTCTCTCTCGTTCTCCCGCTCTCCCTGTCCCTCACTGTCTCTCTCTCCCTGTCCCTCATTGTCTCTCTCCCTCTCTCCTCTGTCTCTCTCTCTCTCCCTGTCCCTCACTGTCGCTCTCTCTCTCTCTCTCTATATCTGTCCCTCACTGTCTCTCTTTCTCTCCCTGTCCCTCCCTGTCTCTGTCCCTCTCTCTCTCTCTCTCTCCCTGTCCCTCACTCTCTCTCTCTCTCTCTCCCTGTCCCTCACTCACTCTCTCTCTCGCTCTCACTCTCTCCCTGGCCCTCCCTGACTCTCTCTCTCTCTCTGTCTCTCTCGCTCTCCCGCTCTCCCTGTCCCTCGATGTCTCTCTTTCTCTATCTCTCCCTGTCTCCCTCTCACCCTTTTTTTCTCTCTCTCTCTCCCCCTGTCCCTCACTGTCTCTCTCTCTCTCTCTGTCCCTTCCTGTCTCTCTCTCTCTCTCCCTGTCCCTCACTCTCATTCTGTCTCTCTCTCTCTCTCCTCTGTCCGACCCTGTCTCTCCATCTCTCCCTCTCCGTGTCCCTCACTGTCTCTCTCTCTCTCTCTCTCTCTCCCTCTGTCCCTCACTATCTCTCTCTCTCTCTCTCCCTGTCCCTCCCTGTCTCTCTCTCTCTCTCTCTCTCTCTCTCTCTGTCCCTCCCTGTCTCTCTCTCTCTGTCTCTCTCTCTCTCCCCCTTTCCCTCCCTGTCTCTCTCTCTCTCTCCTCTCTCTCCCTCTCTCCCTATCTCTCTCTCTCTCTCTCCTCTGTCCCTCACTGTCTCTCTCTCTCTCTCCCCCTGTCCCTCACTGTCTCTCTCTCTCTCTCTCTCTCTCTCTCTCCCTGTCCCTCACTGTCTCTCCTTCTCTCTCCCCCCCATCCCTCTCTCTATCTCTCTCTTTCTCTCTCTCCCTCTCTCCCTGTCTCTCTCTCTCTCTCTCTCTCCCTGTCCCTCACTGTCGCTCTCTCTCTCTCCTCTCTCTATCTGTCCCTCACTGTCTCTCTTTCTCTCCCTGTCCCTCAATGTCTCTCTCCCTCTCTCCCTGTCTCTCTCTATCTCTCTCTCTGTCCCTGTCCATCTCTCTCTCTCTCTCTCTCTCTCTCTCTCTCCCCCCCCCCGTCCCTCCATGTCTCTCTCTCTCTCCTCTGTCCATCACTGTCTCTCTCCCTGTCTCTCTCTCTCTCTCCTCTGTCCCTCCCTGTCTCTCTCTCTCTCTCCTCTGTCCATCACTGTCTCACACACTCTCTCTCTCTTCCTTTCCCTCCCTGTCTCTCTCTCTCTCTCTCCTCTGTCCCTCACTGTGTCTCACTCTCTCTCTCCCTGTCCCTCCCTGTCTCTCTCGCTCTCCCGCTCTCCCTGTCCCTCACTGTCTCTCTCTCCCTGTCCCTCATTGTCTCTCTCCCTCTCTCCTCTGTCTCTCTCTCTCTCCCTGTCCCTCACTGTCGCTCTCTCTCTCTCTCTCTCTATATCTGTCCCTCACTGTCTCTCTTTCTCTCCCTGTCCCTCCCTGTCTCTGTCCCTCACTCTCTCTCTCTCTCTCCCTGTCCCTCACTCTCTCTCTCTCTCTCTCCCTGTCCCTCACTCACTCTCTCTCTCTCTCTGTCTCTCTCGCTCTCCCGCTCTCCCTGTCCCTTGATGTCTCTCTTTCTCTATCTCTCCCTGTCTCCCTCTCACCCTTTTTTTCTCTCTCTCTCTCCCCCTGTCCCTCACTGTCTCTCTCTCTCTCTCTGTCCCTTCCTGTCTCTCTCTCTCTCTCCCTGTCCCTCACTCTCATTCTGTCTCTCTCTCTCTCTCCTCTGTCCGACCCTGTCTCTCCATCTCTCCCTCTCCGTGTCCCTCACTGTCTCTCTCTCTCTCTCTCTCCCTCTGTCCCTCACTATCTCTCTCTCTCTCTCTCCCTGTCCCTCCCTGTCTCTCTCTCTCTCTCTCTCTCTCTCTCTCTGTCCCTCCCTGTCTCTCTCTCTCTGTCTCTCTCTCTCTCCCCCTTTCCCTCCCTGTCTCTCTCTCTCTCTCCTCTCTCTCCCTCTCTCCCTATCTCTCTCTCTCCTCTGTCCCTCACTGTCTCTCTCTCTCTCTCCCCCTGTCCCTCACTGTCTCTCTCTCTCTCTCTCTCTCTCTCCCTGTCCCTCACTGTCTCTCCTTCTCTCTCCCCCCCATCCCTCTCTCTATCTCTCTCTTTCTCTCTCTCCCTCTCTCCCTGTCTCTCTCTCTCTCTCTCTCTCCCTGTCCCTCACTGTCGCTCTCTCTCTCTCCTCTCTCTATCTGTCCCTCACTGTCTCTCTTTCTCTCCCTGTCCCTCAATGTCTCTCTCCCTCTCTCCCTGTCTCTCTCTATCTCTCTCTCTGTCCCTGTCCATCTCTCTCTCTCTCTCTCTCTCTCTCTCTCCCCCCCCCGTCCCTCCATGTCTCTCTCTCTCTCCTCTGTCCATCACTGTCTCTCTCCCTGTCTCTCTCTCTCTCTCCTCTGTCCCTCCCTGTCTCTCTCTCTCTCTCCTCTGTCCATCACTGTCTCACACACTCTCTCTCTCTTCCTTTCCCTCCCTGTCTCTCTCTCTCTCTCTCCTCTGTCCCTCACTGTGTCTCACTCTCTCTCTCCCTGTCCCTCCCTGTCTCTCTCGCTCTCCCGCTCTCCCTGTCCCTCACTGTCTCTCTCTCCCTGTCCCTCATTGTCTCTCTCCCTCTCTCCTCTGTCTCTCTCTCTCTCCATGTCCCTCACTGTCGCTCTCTCTCTCTCTCTCTATATCTGTCCCTCACTGTCTCTCTTTCTCCCCCTGTCCCTTCCTGTCTCTGTCCCTCACTCTCTCTCTCTCTCTCTCCCTGTCCCTCACTCTCTCTCTCTCTCTCTCTCCCTGTCCCTCACTCACTCTCTCTCTCTCTCTGTCTCTCTCGCTCTCCCGCTCTCCCTGTCCCTTGATGTCTCTCTTTCTCTATCTCTCCCTGTCTCCCTCTCACCCTTTTTTTCTCTCTCTCTCTCCCCCTGTCCCTCACTGTCTCTCTCTCTCTCTCTGTCCCTTCCTGTCTCTCTCTCTCTCTCCCTGTCCCTCACTCTCATTCTGTCTCTCTCTCTCTCTCCTCTGTCCGACCCTGTCTCTCCATCTCTCCCTCTCCGTGTCCCTCACTGTCTCTCTCTCTCTCTCTCTCTCCCTCTGTCCCTCACTATCTCTCTCTCTCTCTCCCTGTCCCTCCCTGTCTCTCTCTCTCTCTCTCTCTCTCTCTCTCTGTCCCTCCCTGTCTCTCTCTCTCTGTCTCTCTCTCTCTCCCCCTTTCCCTCCCTGTCTCTCTCTCTCTCTCCTCTCTCTCCCTCTCTCCCTATCTCTCTCTCTCTCTCCTCTGTCCCTCACTGTCTCTCTCTCTCTCTCTCCCCCTGTCCCTCACTGTCTCTCTCTCTCTCTCCCTGTCCCTCACTGTCTCTCCTTCTCTCTCCCCCCCATCCCTCTCTCTATCTCTCTCTTTCTCTCTCTCCCTCTCTCCCTGTCTCTCTCTCTCTCTCTCTCTCCCTGTCCCTCACTGTCGCTCTCTCTCTCTCCTCTCTCTATCTGTCCCTCACTGTCTCTCTTTCTCTCCCTGTCCCTCAATGTCTCTCTCCCTCTCTCCCTGTCTCTCTCTATCTCTCTCTCTGTCCCTGTCCATCTCTCTCTCTCTCTCTCTCTCTCTCTCTCTCTCCCCCCCGTCCCTCCATGTCTCTCTCTCTCTCCTCTGTCCATCACTGTCTCTCTCCCTGTCTCTCTCTCTCTCTCTCCTCTGTCCCTCCCTGTCTCTCTCTCTCTCTCCTCTGTCCATCACTGTCTCACACACTCTCTCTCTCTTCCTTTCCCTCCCTGTCTCTCTCTCTCTCTCTCTCCTCTGTCCCTCACTGTGTCTCACTCTCTCTCTCTCTGTCCCTCCCTGTCTCTCTCTCTCCCTCTCTCCTCTGTCCATCACTGTCTCACACACTCTCTCTCTGTCCCTCCCTGTCTCTCTCTCTCTCTCTCTCCTCTGTCCCTCCCTGTCTCTCTCTCTCTCTCTCTCTCTCTCTCTCTCCTCTGTCCATCACTGTCTCACACACTCTCTCTCTCTCCCTTTCCCTCCCTGTCTCTCTCTCTCTCTCACTCCCTTTCCCTCCCTGTCTCTCTCTCTCTCTCCCTGTCTCTCTCTCCCCCTCTCTATCTCTCTTTTCCTGTCTCTCACACTCTGTATCCATCACTCCCGGTCTCACACTCTCTCTCTCTATCTCTCCCTTCCTGTCTCTCCCTCTCCCTCACTCTATCACTCCCTGTCTCTCTCTCTCTCTCTCTCTCCCTGTCCCTCCCTGTCTCTCTCTCTCTCTCCCTGGCCCTCCCTGTCTCTCTCTCTCTCTCTCTCCTCTGTCCATCACTGTCTCACACACTCTCTCTCTCTCCCTTTCCCTCCCTGTCTCTCTCTCTCTCTCTCCTCTGTCCCTCACTGTCTCTCTCTCTCTCTCTCTCTCTCTCTGTCCCTCCCTGTTTCTCTCTCTCTCTCTCTCTCTCTCTCACTCCCTTTCCCTCCCTGTCTCTCTCTCTCTCTCACTCCCTTTCCCTCCCTGTCTCTCTCTCTCTCTCTCCCTGTCTCTCACTCACCCCCTCTCTATCTCTCTTTTCCTGTCTCTCAGACTCTGTATCCATCACTCCCAGTCTCACACTCTCTCTCTCTCTCTATCTCTCCCTTCCTGTCTCTCCCTCTACCTCACTCTGTATCTATCTCTCTCTGTCTCTATCACTCTCTCTCTCTCAGTCTCTCACACTCTGTATCCATCACTCCCGGTCTCTCACTCTCTCTCTCTCTCTATCTCTCCCTTCCTGTCTCTCCCTCTCTCTCACTCTGTATCTATCTCTCTCTGTCTCTATCACTCTCTCTCTCTCAGTCTCCCTCTCTATCACTCCCTGTCTCTCACTCTCTCTCTCTCTCTCTGTCTCTCACACTCTGTATCTATCACTCCCTGTCTCTCACTCTCTCTCTGTGTCTCTTTCCCACTCTTTATCTCTCACTCCCTTTCTCTTGCTCTCTCTCTCACTCTCTCTCTCTCTATCTCTCTCTCTCCCAGTCTCTCACACTCTGTATCTATCACTCCCTGTCTCTCACTCTCTCTCTCTATCTCTCTCTCTCCCCCTGTCTCTCACACTCTGTATCTATCACTCCCTGTCTCTCACTCTCTCTCTCTCTCTCTTTCTCTCCCTGTCTCTCACACTCTGTATCTAACACTCCCAGACACACTCTCTCTCTCCCTGTCTCTCACACTCTGTATCTAACACTCCCAGACACACTCACTCTCTCTATGTCTCTCTCCCTGTCTCTCTCACTCTTGTTCTCTATCTCTCTCCTTTTCTCTCACACTCTTTATCTAACACTTCCTGTCTTTCACTCTCTCTCTCTATCTCTCTTTCCCACTCTTTATCTATCACACCCTGTCTCTCACTCTCTCTCTCTCTCCCTGTCTCTCACTCTCTCTCTCTCTCCCTGTCTCTCACACTCTGTATCTATCACACCCTGTCTCTCACTCTCTCTCTCTCTCTCCCTGTCTCTCACTCTCTCTCTCTCTCCCTGTCTCTCACACTCTGTATCTATCACTCCCTGTCTCTCACTCTCTCTCTCTGTCTATCACTCCCTCTCTCTCTCTCCCTCTCTGTCTCTCACTCTCTCTCTCTATCTCTCTCTCCCTGTCTCTCACACTCTGTATCTATCACTCCCGGTCTCTCACTCTCTCTCTCTATCTCTCCCTTCCTATCTCTCCCTCTCCGTCACTCCATCTATCTCTCCCTGTCTCTCACTCTCTCTCTCTGTCTA
Source organism: Chiloscyllium punctatum (assembly GCF_047496795.1). NCBI lineage: Eukaryota > Metazoa > Chordata > Chondrichthyes > Orectolobiformes > Hemiscylliidae > Chiloscyllium > Chiloscyllium punctatum. The sequence continues at coordinate 254,164 of NW_027310063.1, forward strand.
TCACTCCCTCTCTCTCTCTCCCTCTCTGTCTCTCACTCTCTCTCTCTATCTCTCTCTCCCAGTCTCTCAAACTCTGTATCTATCACTCCCTGTCTCTCTCTCTCTCTCTGTCTGTCTATCACTCCCTCTCTCTCAGTCTCCCTCTCTATCTATCACTTCCTGTCTCTCACTCTCTCTATCTCTCTCTTTCCCTGTCTCTCACACTCTGTGTCTATCACTCCTTGTCTCTCACTCTCTCTCTCTATCACTCTCTCCCTGTCTCTCACACTCTTTATCTATCACTCCTTGTCTCTCACTCTCTCTCTCTATCTCTCTCTCTCAGTCTCTCTCACTCTGTATCTATCACTTCCTGTCTTTCACTCTCTCTCTCTATCTATCACTCACTCTCTCTCACTGTGTATCGATCACTCCCTGTCTCTCTCACTCTCTTTCTCTCTATCTCTCTCTCCCCCTGTCTCTCACTCTCCCTCTCTCCATCTCTCTTTTCCTGTCTCTCACACTCTGTGTCTATCACTCCCTGAGTCTCATTCCCTCCCTCTATCTCTCTCTCCCTGTCTCTCTCTCTCTCTCTCTCCATCTCTCTTTTCCTGTCTCTCACACTCTGTATCCATCACTCCCGGTCTCTCACTCTCTCTCTCTATCTCTCCCTTCCTGTCTTTCCCTCTCCCTCACTCTATCTATCACTCCCTGTCTCTCACTCTCTCTCTCAATCTATGTCTCCCAGTCTCTCTCACTCTGTCTATCACTCCCTGTCTCTCACTCTGTCTCTCTCTATCTGTCTCTCCCTGTCTCTCACACTCTCTCTCCCTGTCTCTTACACTCTGTATCTATCACTCCCTTACTCTCATTCTCTCTCTCTCTCTCTATCTGTCCCTCCCTGTCTCTCTCTCTCTCTCTCATATATATAGATCCCCCTGTCTCTCTCTCACTCAGTCTCACTCTGTCTCTCTCTCTCCCTCCCTCTCTCTATCTCTCTCTCTCTCTCTGTCTCTCTCCCCCCTCTCCCTCTCTCTCTCTCTCTCTCTCTCTCCCCCACTCTCTCCCCGTCCCTCTCTGTCTCTCTACCTGTCTCTCTCTCTCTCTTTCGCGCTCTCTCTCTCCCGGTCCCTCACTGTCTCTCTCTCTCTCTCTCTCTCCCTGTCCCTCACTGTCTCTCTCTCTCTCTCCCTGTCCCTCACTGTCTCTCTCTCTCTCTCTCACTCTCCCTGTCCCTCACTCTCTCTCTCTCTCTGTCCCTCACTGTCTCTCGCTCTCTCTCTCTCCCTGTCCCTCACTTTCTCTCTCTCTCTGTCCCTCACTGTCTCTCTCTCTCTCTCTTCCTGTCTCTCTCTCCCTGTCCCTCCCTGTTTCTCTCTCTACGTCTCTCCTCTGTCCATCACTGTCTCTCTCTCTCTCTCTCTGTCCCTCACTGTCTCTCTCTCAATCTCTCCCTCTCCCTCTCCTCTGTCCCTCCCTGTCTCTCTCTCTCTGTCTGTCTGTCTGTCTCTCTCTCCCTGTCCCTCACTGTCTCACTCTCTCTCCTCTCTCTCTATCTGTCCCTCACTGTCTCTCTTTCTCTCCCTGTCCCTCCCTGTCTCTCTCTCTCTCTCTCCCTATCTCTCTCTCTCCATCTCTACCTGTCTCTCTATCTCTCTCTCTCTCCCTTTTCCTCCCTGTCTCTCTCTCTCTCTCTCTCTCTCCTCCTGTCCCTCACTGTCTCTCTCTCTCCCCCTGTCCCTCTCTCTCTCTCTCCCTTTCCCTTCCTGTCTCTCTCTCTCTCCTCTGTCCCCCACTGTCTCTCTCTCTCTCTCACCCTGTCGCTCCCTGTCTCTCTCTCTCTCTCCCCCGCTCTCCCTGTCCCTCACTGTCTCTCTCTCTCTCCCCCTGTCCCTCAATGTCTCTCTCTCTCTCTCTACCTCTCCGTGTCTCTCTCTCTCCATCTCTGCCTATCTCTCTCCCTCTCCCTCTCTCCCTTTTTCTCTCTCTCTCTCTCTCTCCCCCTGTCCCTCAATGTCTCTCTCTCTCTCTCTCTACCTCTCCGTGTCTCTCTCTCTCCATCTCTGCCTATCTCTCTCCCTCTCCCTCTCTCCCTTTTTCTCTCTCTCTCTCTCTCCCTGTCTCTCTCTTTCTCTCTCCCTGTCCCTCACTCTCTCTCTCTCCCCCTGTCCCTCCCTGTCTCTCTCTCTCTCTCCCTGTCACACTCTCTCTCTCTCTCTCCCTGTTCCTCACTGTCTCTCTTCCTGTCTCTCTCTCTCCCTGTCCCTCCCTGTCTCTCTCTCTCTCTCCCTGTCCCTCACTCTCTCTCTCTCCCCCTGTCCCTCCCTGTCTCTCTCTCTCTCTCCCTGTCACTCACTGTCTCTCTCTCTCGCTCTCTCTCTCTCCCTGTTCCTCACTGTCTCTCTTCCTGTCTCTCTCTCTCCTCTGTCCATCACTGTCTCACAATCTCTCTCTCCCTTTCCCTCCCTGTCTCTCTCTCTGTCTCTCTCTCTCTCTCCCTCGCTATCCCTGTCCCTCACTGTCTCTCTCTCTCTCTATCTCTCCCTGTCTCTCTCTCCATCTCTGCCTGTCTCTCTCTCTCCCTCTCTCCCTTTTTCTGTCTCTCTCCCCCTGTCCCTCCCTGTCTCTCTCTCTCTCTCTCTTTCCCTCCCTGTCTGTCTCTCTCTCCTCTGTCCCTCACTGTCTCTCCCTCTCTCTCTCTCTGTCCCTCCCTGTCTCTCTCTCTGTCTGTCTCTCTCTCTCTCTCTGTCCCTCCCTGTCTCTCTCTCTCTCTCCCCCGCTATCCTTGTCCCTCACTGTCTCTCTCTCTCTATATCTCTCTGTGTGTCTCTCTCTCTTCCTCTCTCCCTCTTACTCTCTCTCTCTCTCTCCTTTGTCCCTCCCTGTCTCTCTCTCTCCTCTCTCTCCCTCTCTCCCTATCTCTCTCTCACACACTCTCCCGGTCCCTCACTGTCTCTCTCTCTCTCTCTCTCTCTCCCCCTGTCCCTCCCTGTCTCACTCTCTCTCCCCCGTCCCTCTCTGTCTCACTCTCTCTCTCTCTCTCTCTCTCTCCTTGTCCCTCACTCTCTTTCTGTCTCTCTCTCTCTCCTCTGTCCGACCCTGTCTCTCCCTCTCTCCTCTCCGTGTCCCTCACTGTCTCTCACTCTCTCTCTCTCTCTCTCTCTACTCTGTCTCTCTCTCCTCTGTCTCTCTCTCTCTCCTCTGTCTCTCTCTCCTCTGTCCCTCCCTGTCTCTCTCTCTATCCCTCACTGTCTCTGTCCCTCTCTCCCTATCTCAATCTCACTCGCTCTCTCTCCTCTGTCCGACCCTGTTTCACTCCCTGTCCCTCACTGTCTCTCTCTCTCCCTGTCCCTCATTGTCTCTCTCCCTCTCTCCCTGTCTCACTCTCTCTCTCTCCCTGTCCCTCACGGTCTCTTTCTCTCTCTCTCTCTATCTGTCCCTCACTGTCTCTCTTTCTCTCCCTGTTCCTCCCTGTCTCTGTCTCTCTCTCTGTCTCTCTCGCTCTCCCGCTCTCCCTGTCCCTCAATGTCTCTCTTTCTCTATCTCTCCCTGTCTCCCTCTCTCCCTTTTTTTCTCTTTCTCTCTCCCCCTGTCCTTCACTGTCTCTCTCTCTCTCTGTCCCCTTCCTGTCTCTCTCTCTCTCCCTGTCCCTCACTCTCATTCTGTCTCTCTCTCTCTCTCTCTCCTCTGTCTCTCTCTCCTCTGTCCCTCCCTGTCTCTCTCTCTCCCTCACTGTCTCTCTCTCTCTCCCTGTCCCTCTCTGTCTCTCTCCCTGTCTCTATCTCTCTCTCCCTGTCCCTCACTGTCTCGCTCTCTCTCCCTGTCCCTCACTGTCTCTCTCTCTCTCTCTCTATCTCTCCCTGTCTCTCTCTCTCCATCTCTGCCTGTCTCTCGCTCTCTCTCCCTCTCTCCCTTTTTCTCTCTCGCTCTCTCCCGTACCTCCCTGTCTCTCTCCCTCTCTCCCTATCTCACTCTCACTCGCTCTCTCTCTCTCTCCTCTGTCCGACCCTGTTTCACTCCCTGTCCCTCACTGTCTCTCTCTCTCTCCCTATCTGTCCCTCCCTGTCTCTCTCTCTCTGTCTCTCTCTCTCTCTCTGTCCCTCCTTGTCTCTCTCTCTCTCTCTCTCTCCCCCCCGCTATCCCTGTCCCACCCTGTCTCTCTCTCTCTCTCTATCTCTCCCTGTCTCTCTCTCTCCCCATCTCTCCCTGTCTCTCTCTCCCCATCTCTCCCTGTCTCTTTCTCTCTCCCTCCCTCCCTTTTACTCTCTCTCTCTCCCCATCTCTCCCTGTCTCTTTCTCTCTCCCTCCCTCCCTTTTACTCTCTCTCTCTCCCCGTCCCTCCCTGTCTCTCTCTCTCCTCTCTCTCCCTCTCTCCCTATCTCTCTCTCTCCTCTCTCTCCCTGTCCCTCCCTGTCTCTCTCTGTCTACCTGTCCCTCACTGTCGCTCTCTCTCTCTCCTCTCTCTATCTGTCCCTCACTGTCTCTCTTTCTCTCCCTGTCCCTCATTGTCTCTCTCCCTCTCTCCCTGTCTCTCTCTATCTCTCTCTCTGTCCCTGTCCGTCTCTCTCTCTCTCTCTCTTTCTCTCTCTCTCTCTCTCTCCCCCGTCCCTCCCCTTCTCTCTCTCTCTCTCTCCCTGTCCCTCACTGTCTCTCTCTCTCTCTCTCTCCCTGTCCCTCCCTGTCTCTCTCTCTCTCCTCTGTCCATCACTGTCTCACACACTCTCTCTCTCTCCCTTTCCCTCCCTGTCTCTCTCTCTCTCTCCTCTGTCCCTCACTGTCTCTCTCTCTCTCTCTCCCTGTCCCTCCCTGTCTCTCTCTCTCTCTCTCTCACTCCCTGTCTCTCTCTCTCTCTCCCTGGCCCTCCCTGTCTCTCTCTCTCTTTCTCTCTCACTCCCTGTCTCTCTCTCTCTCTCCCTGGCCCTCCCTGTCTCTCTCTCTCTCTCTCTCTCTCACTCCCTTTCCCTCCCTGTCTCTCTCTCTCTCCCTGGCCCTCCCTGTCTCTCTCTCTCTCTCTCTCCCTGTCCCTCCCTGTCTCTCTCTCTCTCTCTCTCTCTCCCTGTCCCTCCCTGTCTCTCTCTCTCCCTGTCCCTCACTGTCTGTCTCTCTCTCTCTATCTCTCCCTGTCTCTCTCTCTCTCTCCCTATCTCACTCTCACTCGCTCTCTCGCCTCTGTCCGACCCTGTTTCTCTCCCTGTCCCTCATTGTCTCTTTCCCTCTCTCCCTGACTCTCTCTCTCTCTGGCCCTCCCTGTCTCTCTCGCTCTCTCTCTCTCTCCTCTGTCCCTCTCTCTCTCTCCTCTGTCTCTCTCTCCTCTGTCCCTCCCTGTCTCTCTCTCTCCCTCACTGACTCTCTCTCTCCTCTGTCTCTCTCTCCTCTGTCCCTCCCTGTCTCTCTCTCTCCCTCACTGTCTCTCTCTCTCCCTCACTGTCTCTCTCCCTCCTCTGTCTCTCTCTCCTCTGTCCCTCCCTGTCTCTCTCTCTCCCTCACTGTCTCTCTCTCTCCCTGTCTCTCTCTCTGTCTCTCTCCCTGTCCCTCACTGTCTCTCCCTGTCCCTCCCTGTCTCTCTCTCTCTCTCTCTCTCCTCTGTCCATCACTGTCTCACACACACTCTCTCTCTCCCTTTCCCTCCCTGTCTCTCTCTCTCTCTCTCCCTGTCCCTCCCTGTCTCTCTCTCTCTCTCTCTCCCTGTCCCTCCCTGTCTCTCTCTCTCTCTCCCTGTCTCTCGCTCTCTGTCCTCCTGTCCTTCACAGTCTCTCTCTCTCTCTCTCTCTCTCTCCCTGGCCCTCCCTGTCTCTCTCTCTCTCTCTCTCCCTGTCCCTCCCTGTCTCTCTCTCTCTCTCCCTGTCTCTCGCTCTCTGTCCTCCTGTCCTTCACAGTCTCTCTCTCTCTCTCTCTCCCTGGCCCTCCCTGTCTCTCTCTCTCTCTCTCATTCCCTGTCTCTCTCTCTCTCTCTCTCTCCCTGGCCCTCCCTGTCTCTCTCTCTCTCACTCCCTTTCCCTCCCTGTCTCTCTCTCACTCCCTGTCTCTCTCTCTCTCTCTCCCTGTCCCTCACTGTCTGTCTCTCTCTCTCTCTATCTCTCCCTGTCTCTCTCTCTCTCTCTCCCTGTTCCTCACTCTCACTCGCTCTCTCTCCTCTGTCCGACCCTGTTTCACTCCCTGTCCCTCACAGTCTCTCTCTCTCCCTGTCCCTCATTGTCTCTCTCCCTCTCTCCCTGTCTCTCTCTCCCCCTGTCCCTCCCTGTCTCTCTTGCTCTCTCTCTCTCCTCTGTCCCCTCTCTCTCTCTCCTCTGTCTCTCTCTCCTCTGTCCCTCCCTGTCTCTCTCTCTCTCCCTCACTGTCTCTCTCTCTCTCCTGTCCCTCACTGTTTCTCTCCCTGTCTCTCTCTCTCTCCCTCCCTGTCCCTCTCTCTCTCTCCCTGTCCCTCCCTGTCTCTCTCTCTCTTCCTGTCCCTACCTGTCTCTCTCTCTCTCTCCCTGTCTCACTCTCTCTCTCTCTCCCTGTCCCTCACTGTCTCTCTTCCTGTCTCTCTCTCTCTCTCCCTGTCTCTCTCTCTCTCTCTCTGGCCCTCCCTGTCTCTCTCCTCTGTCTCTCTCTCTCTCTCCTCTGTCCCTCCCTGTCTCTCTCTCTCTCTCTCTCCCTCACTGTCTCTCTCTCTCCTCTGTCTCTCTCTCCTCTGTCCCTCCCTGTCTCTCTCTCTATCCCTCACTGTCTCTCTCCCTCTCTCCCTATCTCACTCTCACTCGCTCTCTCTCCTCTGTCCGACCCTGTTTCACTCCCTGTCCCTCACAGTCTCTCTCTCTCCCTGTCCCTCATTGTCTCTCTCCCTCTCTCCCTGTCTCTCTCTCTCTCTCTCTCCCTGTCCCTCATTGTCTCTTTCCCTCTCTCCCTGTCTCTCTCTCTCCCCCCGTCCCTCACTGTCGCTCTCTCTCTCTCTCTATCTGTCCCTCACTGTCTCTCTTTCTCTCCCTGTCCCTCAATGTCT